>NC_090265.1:622753206-623055964 GCF_040414725.1 Anabrus simplex | reverse complement strand
AACCATCACCTACATTGGGCGCACGCACACACACACATATGTATGTATATATGTATATTATATATATATATTATATAAATATCACCCGATGTACTGCGGTACAGTATCAACCCCATGGTCATCAGTTTTGGTTCTACTGCCCTGTAGAGCAAAAATGGTCATTTAATAATTTTTTTCCTGAGAATAGTATTTTAGAATTTCAAGCCTGTAATGATTAAGGAATACTTTTTGAATAATAAAATCCGTCTATGCGTCCAGTAATCAAAGCCTTAGTCAAGAAATTTTAAAACTAAATCAGTTAAGAGGCTTAATTTCCACCTAAACAGATGTCTAAAATAAATGTATCGTCGTCGCCACAAGACATATCGGTGTCGGTGCGACGTAACACAAATAGCAAAAAGAAGTCGTATTTTGTTTTCTTTCATCCTAACTAAAATTAAGTCCGTAGAAACATTATTTCGCCATTCTTCTCCTTAAGACGCCGTCTCCATACGGAGGTTGGTGATCCGCGTAGCCAGCTCTGAACTTGACAGTGCAACATGAAAAGCTTCTGATGTACATCTGTGCCATCTTTGACTGTTCTTTAGTCATGAATTTCTCCGTCTGCCAACGGGCCGTTTCCCTTGTATCTTTCCTTCAATAATTAGCTGTAATAATTGATACCACTCACTCCTAATAACATGCCCTAAGTGTTGTGTTTTCCTTTGTTTTATAATAAGTTAAAGTTCTTTGTCATCCGATGAAGGACCTCGATATTTGTAATTTTCAATATCCAAGGTATGCGAAAGAGACGGCAATACAGATACATTTAAAAGGCATCTATACGTTTTTCAGTGCTTGGATCCAGGGTTCAGCTTTCACATCCGTATAGGAGAATAGGGTATATGCAGCAGCAGATTATGCGGATTCGTAGCTGCAGACTGAGGTCTGACCTTACAAAGAATTCCTTCATGGTAATGAATTGTTTCCTAGTCTGCTCAATGTTAAATTTCATTTCTCGTTTGGAATCACATAATAATAATAGTATCTGATTATGTAGAGAAAATCATTATACACTCCTCCAGTGCTAAATATTGGAGGGATAAATTCCAGTATAGTCAAACGGCAGTAAAATGTGCTTAAATGTCGGAGATGTCTGTCACTAGAAATACAGTACATTGGAACCATTCCTCAGTGCACAAGTTCAGCATTCCACTGAATTCTAACGGCAATACTAGTCGAAGTGACGTCATAAGCGTGGCATTAATAATACCAGTAAATCGTATTTTATGGAGGACCGGGCGAGTTGGGACGCGCGGCCGTGAGCTTGCATCCGGGAGATAGTGGGTTCGAATCCCACTGTCGGCAGCCCTGAATGTAGTTTTCTGTGGTTTCCCATCTTTACACCAGGCAAATGCTGGGGCTGTACCATAATAAGGCTACGGCCGCTTCCTTCAAACTTCTAGGCATTTCCTATCCCATAGTCGCCATAAGACCTACCAGCGTCGGTGCGGCGTAGAGCCACTAGCAAAAAAATCCTGGAGGAACGGTGGAGCAGTAGGATTTTGCATAGATTTCAGCAACATTGTTTAAAACATATGATTCATGTTACTGATGAAAAATAATACACATCAACTGAGCCAGGCACGTTGTCAGCCAGGTGTGTATACTCAGGTGTTTTCAGATGTGCTGAAAAACAACCATCTGATAAGTAAATAAATAAATAAATAAATAAATAAATAAATAAATAAATAAATAAATAAATAAATAAATAAATAAATAAATAAATAAATAAATAAATACGAAAGATCCCGATGTGTGCTCCTCTCTGGAAACTATTTATGAAGTTTGTTTGGAAATATTATGTTGAAAGGACGTAAAGTACACGTTTATCCATCAAGTACCGAGATAAAAACCAACACAAAGAACAGAAATGGGAGCGCTGTGTAAACGGTAGCTCTGAGACATACGGAATCGTCACGGATTTACACCACATAAAGGAAGGAAAGATGAGGAAGAAAAATACAACTCAGCTTGAGTAATCATTGTGGGGAAAATAAGTTCGTAATCATAAACGTACGAATATCATTAAAAATGTATATGTCTAAACTTGAATCTTACAAAATAAAATGCCGCGCGGTTAGGAGCGCGCAGCTGTGAGCTCGCATCCGAGAGATAGTGGGTTCGAACTCCTCTGTCGGCAGCCCTGAAGATGGTTTTCCGTGGTTTCCTATGTTCACACCAGGCAAATGCTACGGCTGTACCTCAATTGAGACTACGGCCGCTTCCTTCCCATTCCTAGGCATTTCTTGCCCCATCATCGCCACAAGAGTATCTGTGTCGGTGCGACGTAAAGCAAATAGCAAAAAAAAATGCATTCTGAGGGTAAAGGTACACTTAACTAACTTAAATTTATTGAAATTAAATTATTTATAGCACAGCAACTACAAGTGATACTTAAAAAATGTCTAAGTAAAATATAAATTAATTACCATTTACAGAACACATCCCGGTTTTAAAAAGCATAGAAATTGCCTGTATTTTTGTTATCAAACTTGCATATTCATATTTTGCAGCTGATGGAGTGCGCACTATAAATAGTACAATTCACTAAATATTTACGAGATTGCTTTGCTGAAACTGTATTAATATTTATATCAACAACGTACTGTTCCATTGGGGCAATCACTATATATAAAAGGCACAATGCTGAATGGGAGATACTAGTCAAAGTTCACCCATTTTCTCGTGGCTCAGCGTTGATGTGGACTTAGCAACAAAAATCGAAATTTATGAATATCTGTGTTATCATAGCCGGTACGGTAAAAATGTATAAGACATAAATGATCGGAAATTTAATTCTATTTAACTTATGTAGTATTTATCGATAGAACCACTAATAACAGTGGCGGCTCCTGACAAAATTTTTAGGGGGGTCACAACAAAATATGTGTTCACGTCTCAAATATACAAAAGTAGAATGCAAATCAGTACAAAATAACTTAAATCATTTCACTAAAAGTTCCTTGTACGGTTGCTTCTCCACTCATAATTTGGTGGAACCTCTATAGGGCCGACGACCTTTAAATAACAAGCATCATCATCAGAACCCCTATAACCGAGGATGCGTTTTTCCGAGACTAATCGGTGAGTGTACGACAAAACTAAAATTACGACTGCCGGGCTGAGTGGCTCAAACGGATTTCTGACCCCAACTTGGCAGGTTCGATACTCAGCTCGTTAAAAATCAAATTCACAGCAACTTTGGTACAATGCTGTATTGTAGTGAATGTAAAGCGCACAATGTAATGTACCGTACCCAGGGGTAAATACCCTCTAGGACGATGCCTCCATTCCTGTATGAACATCCGACTAACTCAGGGTTGGGCAGAGTGTGGGTTGGTTGTCGATTGGGTCAGGATAAAAAGTCGAAGTTCTACTCTAAATAGCAATCAATGACAAGAAATGGAGGTATAACACGAATGAGAAACAATCATAGGAGGTAAGATGTATTTATTAATAAATATCCCCGATCATATCACAAGAAAATAATTAAATCAAGAAAAAAGATAATTTGTAAAAAAATGAACTCAAAGTATTGAAATAAGTCGAAATTAGGAACGTTAATTGAATGATTATACCAAATTTGACATTAAAAGAAAACAAGTCCAACAAAGAACATTTATATAAATCAAGACTGAGTTTCTTCTTATAGTCCAATGTTTATATTGTATGGCAACAAGTGTACGCAAACACTGACATGTGGTATTTCCGTATGGAGTTTCACACTATCGCATCCCAACGATACGGTTTCAAAATTAAGTTAATCCCGAGAGTCGCCGAAATTACAATTAAATAAAAGTTACATATAAAGAAAAGTTACGACGAAAAGAAAAATAATTAAGACGCAATGGACGCTATGTAATTTATGCAAAATACTAGGGGCAAATCCTATACTGCATTTACAACAATACAAATAATCAAACTAAACATATATATACATCGGATATCGAGTAAAATCTTAAATGCTACACTGATTCTAATGTTAATCCCGGTTCACTGCACAAGATCTCGACAGAACTAGATAAACCAACAATATTTCAGCACTCGGGCTGTTCCCTTTTAAAACAACGAGACAAGGTATACAATCACAAATAATAATGTAAAATATCATCCTGTAAGGGAAAACATATAAATAACCCTTGATATCATGAAGAAAGCAATGGGTAACATTGCCTCCTTCTGCTGCGTTTGAGCGCTCAACAGCGCGGTCATCCGTCATGTACTTCCGGGTAGATTACGAGCTGAAAAGAAATATTGAACTCCACTATGCTAAAGATTGGATTTTGTCTCCCGAGGCCGCCACAAGGAAATACTGTCTCCTTCACATCTACAGATAAACACAGGCCAGGAATCAACTTGCCATAAGATAACGCCTTTCATCGGCTACACGGAAACTCACGTATATTCTTTCCTCCTTAGCATGCTTGGGCCATTTAACATCAGACTCAATAGTCTGGAATTAACACTGTCCATTCTGATCACAATACACTCAGAAGACACTAGGCAGGCACCCACATCTGCACAATACTCTTTATCTTGTCAGGCATACAATCAGCCTGCACCAGTACATTATAATTCAGCATGCAATTTTTATCTCATTATTTCTCATGAATCCCACTGGCCTTTCCACATAATGAGACGCAGTTCGTGTCCTTGGCAGACCATCAGGCAAACCGAATCCAACTTAACTTCAAAGATCTTATTTTAACAACGACGTTCTGCAGCTCCTTCAATCAGCTTCTGTAAAATCATGCATCATGCAGAATAGCTATACCTGTCTCTCTGAATAACCGAAATAAAATGAACTAATACGTGTTTAACGTTGTATAAAAATGAACCTGTCAATTTAACCCTTCTAGCATATATTTAAGGAAAACTCGGAATATCCTACGCTAAGTAACATACACAAATAAACAACAACTGATCCTATCAATCCCTCATTTTCCCAAACATCTAATCATAAAGCAAAATGAAAATAAAATAAACATGCATTATTCTCATATCCGAATCTATCATAGTAACAAAATTAAACAAACACATGCCGTCAGGCTTACTTTATATGAAGATATAAATCCTATCTACACTGCCCTAGTACCTTAACATAATTTACATATCATGCCATAAATAACACATGCGCCTTACTGTATTTTACATGACGACTCTCGAGATACCAGGATAGCAGCTTACATCCCCACTGATTTAGGGATCTACACCATGTTAATCACAGCATTGACATGTGTGAATGCACTTCCTTCCTCTGCAGGCGTATCCATCATCTTGCTGGAAAATAATCCACTGGAACACAGAAGACTATAGTTGATAATATCTTCGCTGCTTAATGCTGCGACCCGAAATACCCTTTCTCTTTACAAGATCAGCTCAACACACTGATTCACATATATATTACACACTTCACTTAAAGGGTAAAAATACAGTTTGAAAAGCAGCACACGGTTCGTTACGGAAGTTCCACGCGAAAACGCGCCCGTCGCGAAATAGTGAAACAATAGCACGTTTCCACTACACTTGTTACTCAGCGGTCACTAAACACCGTCTTTATCAATTGAAAGTAAACTCTGCCAAAATTATACTATTCCATTTACTTAAGTACAGTAAAATATTGCAACTGCACAATTTAAAGTATCATTGAGAACCAATTACTGTTACTGGAATAACACCACGTTAATCACGATCGCCAATCAAAGTTTGTGCTTCCGCACTATCCAAGCATTTAACACAGAGATACAGAGTTGGTGCTTCCGCACTATCCAAATCTTTAACACAGAGTGACGCTCTCCAGAGCTAGGGTTACTGAGGAGGCTTCGGTGACGCCATTAATACTGGGGTTCCCGGGTGTCTGTACCAACCACCAATCAGAGAGTTCGTCGTATATATGATGACACAATACTTATTGTGATATATTTACAAAACACAGCTCAAACACTAGCAAATCTCTTCCACCAATTTTTATATTACATTTCCATATATATCTGACTTCTGAAACTGTGGAAAACCGATTTCCTACAGAAACTGACTTTATCAACTGAGCACGTTGGTCACCCTGGAATTAAGATTTAGCGCGGTGTGGCCTCCAGGTTTGCCAAATCCTTAAGTTCCCATTGGCTGAAATATCTTGCTTGGTCAGCATCTAATACACGTGTCGATCCTTGCCAGCGCTTGGGTACGCTATCCTTTCTCACGGTCATACGGAAATATGAAGCAATATCCAGCGACTAACTGTCTTGCTCAACATCCGGTATCAACTATCTTGGGATACGATGCTTTAACATGTTATACTGTAACTTTTCTGAACAAATTTTACATATTTGGTCAAATAATATTCCAATTATTATTATGGGCCGGCAGGATACGGCTCAGTAAAGCTAACTTCTTTCTGTGATTACGAACCCTGTACACAATTATCTACTAGCGAAATCTTCCGGCGATATAATGCAATAGTAACTCCTGAGAGCTGTGGCCAACAGGGGAGGTGGCGGACCCTTGTGGTCAACTGTAATACTATCGCTTGTTTGAGGGGGGTTGTAGACTGAAAGGCACTTACCTTACCGTGATCCTCGTTTATGGAGATATCTGTGCATAAATCATGACGTCATCTCCATGCGTATGCGTATAGCCTTTAGGCTCGTAGCAAAATCTCCAGTGTGCTCCCTGCAGTGTCAGTCGAAACTAACACCTGTCAGTATAACGGAGCTTCAATATAAGTCAAATACTTTCGATCGGTTGATGAAATCAGGCCGAAACAAAGGAAACAATTTTAAATTACCCATGAATGCGTGAATATGCATTAGAACTGGGTGTTCACGTGCTCATGTGCTCCTCAATGCCCTCCGCCACTGACTACTAATATAAATATTTGAGAATTGAATTTTAGGCCTTCCCCTAAACTACTGTTTTACTCAGTGTGAATAAATGATTTATAGCCTAGATTGTAGTGGCTCTTCCCCTGACTTTACATACCGATTTTCATTAAATTCTCTTCAGTCGTTTTCTTGTGATGCGTGTACAGACAGACAGACAGACAGACAGATAGACAGACAGACAGACGTTACGGAACAGTAAAAAGTGCATTTCCTTGGTACTGTGAACATGTCCTATACAGAAATATCATTCTTTTCAAATTCTGAGCAATGTGCAGACAAAACTCTTCTTATATATATATATATATACAGTAGATGTTTGGCACCCAATCAGAAGATGTTGACAAAGAAATGAAGAGGATTCACGAGCCAATTATACCATACTTTCAACATAAATTTCAAATCAAAGGCATTAAGGTGGCTGGTCTATTTTCAATTCGAAGGCAACAATTAAGAAATGTTTTTTTAGAGAATAGCATATGAATTAGGAAAACATGTTCAAGATAATATTATGAACACACTTATTCTGTAGGTAATACTACGAGATCATTTGTATGAGTTGAATGGCAATTGATTATTTGTTGTTACTACTCTAGTATTATTTTGTAAATAAGAAATATTTAGTTATTTTGTTTCAGTTTGGTAAACCCACTTTCTTCTTCTTCTTCGTCTTCTTCTAGTGCCATATCCGATCCCCCAAGGCGTTGGTGATCACCCTGGAGAATTCACCTTTCTTTAGCTAATTTTAAGAGTTCTTCGGTGTTGTTGATTCAAGTCTAGCCTTTGATGTTTTGGAGCCATATATCAGTGGTCTACCAGCTCCTCGCTTGTCTTTTATCTTTCCTTGTAATGTCAGGTATAGAAGCCCGTACTTTCTACCTCATAGAACATGCCCTAAATAAGCAGTTTTCATGGCTTCGGTGATGTTTACCAGCTCATGCACTGCAATAGCTCTCCCTAACATTTCATTATTTGTTACAAATTCTGTCCAGGCTATTCTGAACATTCTCCTGTGTAACCACATTTCAAAGGCCTCCAATTTGTCCATAAAGCAGTGTTTACCAGACTGATTCCTTCTGAAAATATTTCTTTCATAATTATTACCTTTCATATCAGTTTTCCTAATTTTTACAAGTTAAAATACTTGTGTCAATGAAAAGGACCTGAAGACCTGAAACATAATTGTTTATATATACAAATATTTTAAACTCAATTTATTGCAAATATATTCAATAGTTATAAAGGTATTTTAGAAAGAGTATGTAAAAATGAAAGTTAAATACAATTATCAACCATCGTATGATAGGGTAACAAGTGACTTACAGTACGTGAACATCTACAAACATGTAAGTTGTGTAAGTGTACAGCATTTTTTTCAACCATGAATATATTTTACGGTGTATATACTATTTTAAATATATCTTTTATCACCGAAGATTGGATTTTTTATTATAGAAAATCGTAAAAGTCTACAGTAGCGGTATAATAAGGCATACATAGATTCCCTTAGTGATTCCATAGAATGATTTGCAAGAGTTAAAATGAAGTGAGTTATTCATAGAATCTTGGTAACTGTGGAGTGTAGTCTGATGAAATGGTGCTAGTATATAGGAGGACCATTAGGTGCTATGACTACATATACAAGTGATATGAAAGTTTATAAGGAAATAGAATTAAAGATATAACGTTGTACAGATTTTGTCAAGTGCCATCGTCAACTAAGGTAGAAATCAACTTTAATCGCCTAAGTAATTCTGATACAGACTTCAATTTAGTGTATAACGAGATTGCATGAGCCCAAATACATTAGCTTCCAATATTTTTGAGAGTATTTGTTTCCAATAATTTTCTCAGCGTCGAAAGTAGGATATTTCACCTTCGAAAATATTTTTATTAAAATACTAGTGATATTTCACTGGAATATATGTAAATACAATATGAAAGCGTGTAGAAACACATTTTAATTCAAAAAAGAGGAAAAGAAATAAGGTCGAAACCTACAAAATGATATGAGAATTTTACAACATACTCGTATGTACTGTATAAGATCAGTTAGTTTTACGACATTAATACATATGACCCTCTAGATTGCTACATAAATGACAGGCGACTTTCAGAATGACTCACGGGTCAGAAAATAAATAGCTGTTTTTTGGTCCTCCCGAGCGCAAGTTGGAGGATTCGATCTCGATTCATCGTAATCAAAGAAACAAATAAGTATAAATAAATAAATAAATAAATAAATAAATAAATAAATAAATAAATAAATAAATAAATAAATAAATAAATAAATAAATAAATAAATAAATAAATAAAACTATATCAATCAATCAATCAATCAATCAATCAATCAATCAATCAATCAATCAATCAATCAATCAAACCCGTAGTACATACAGTACGTTATTTTGGTCTGTTAAGACAACTTCTGCCTGTCTGTCAAGACGACTTCTGCCTAACCAAACAGCGTACAGTCTGTAGTCAGCGTGACAAGACCTCATTCACATTGTTAGGTTTCATGAACAAACCCGCTGCTTATCATATCACACAGTTCCTCAGTGTGTCTCGTAACGAATCCCTATGGTGGGGACGGTAGAATAACGCCCATGGTATTCCCTACCTGTCGTAAGTGTTGATTAAAAGGGTCCCAGGAGCTCTTAACTTGGGAGAGTGAGTTGGCGACCACGGGGTCCCTCAATCCTGCCATTGCTTCCAGTTACTTGTGCGAGCTCGTCACTTTAATCTATCCTATCCGACGTCCCTTGGCCAGCTCTTATTCTTTTACTACTCCGACGGTATTGGAGTATTCGTGGCCTAGGAAGACTTTCATTTTAAAGCCCTTCGTGGCCCTTACCCTTCTTTGGCCGATACCTTCATTTTGCGAAGTGTTGGATCCTTTCCACCCCCCTCCCCTGATTAGTGTTAATAGACGATGCATTGTCTCACGAGGCTGAGCGAACGTCGTTGCAGCCCTCAGCCTAGGCTTAAAATCCGGGGATCGAAATCGGGGCTTCTGGGTAAGACATGTGCACAATCCTTTTATACTACGCCATTTGTTTTACGTCGCACTGACACAGATAGGTCTTATGGCGACGATGGGATAGGAAAGGCCTAGGAGTTGGAAGGAATCGGCAGTGGCCTTAATTAAGGTACAGCCCCAGCATTTGCCTGGTGTGAAAATGGGAAACCACGGAAAACCATCTTCAGGGCTGCCGATAGTGGGATTAGAACCTACTATCTCCCGGATGCGAGCTCACAGCCGCGTGCCTCTAAGCGCACGGCCAACTCGCCCGGTAGGGGGGGGGGGAAGGAAGCGGCCGTGGCCTTAATTAAGGTACAGCCCCAGCATTTGCCTGGTGTGAAAATGGGAAACCACGGAATACCATCTTCAGGGCTGCCGACAGTGGGGTTCGAACCCACTATCTCCCGGATGCAAGCTCACAGCTGCGCGACCCTTTTATACTACGAGGCTGCTCGCAAGATACAGCAGAGTGCCCTTTTCCGGTCACGTCCTCCTAAATGACAAATATAGTCGTATACAACTGATCATAGAAGGCAAGATAAAATGGAAACGTGGACGTCCAGGGCTTTAAAATTCCGATGTTTGTTTGATATCAAACGAAACAGCGGCACTGGTAGGGAAAGCACAAAATAGAAAGATACAAAACTCCATGATTTTTACCAACGTTCTGTAAGGAGATGACACGTGAAGAAGAAGAAGACGAAGAAGATGAAGAATCGACCCTCTACCTCACAATTTTCATCCAGAGTAAACTAGGTCGAATAAAAGTTAATGTAGTTTTGCAACTGTTTATTAGGTGGGACTCTTCGCTGTCGTGAAGTTGCGTTTACACCGATGTTGCTGACGCATGTTACAAATAAATGTTGATAACACTTTGTGAAACGATTGTGAATTTATCAATATATCACGTTTGCAACTGAGTTCCTCTGTTGCCGACAGAAAATATTTCTATCCAAAAAATGCCGGTAAATATCAGAAAATGTTCGCAACATTTGTTACCAACACACCTCGCACGAAACAATGCTCTCGCGCTCGCTGACTCGCGTAATAAGCAGGAAAGGAAGCGGGGAAGATGTTGCTGACAGCGAAAATGGACGTCACAATGGTGTTCTGTTACCAATATTTGTTACCAACACCTTTTGCTAAGACGTGTTGGTAACAAAAATTTATATACATTTGTTGGTAACATTCGGTGTGACATCGCTTTATTCTTGGTCTCATCGAGTGAGTTGGTCGTGAGGTTAGGGGCGCGCAGCTGTGAACTTACATTCGGGAGATAGTGAGTTTGAACCCCACTGTCGGTATCCCTGAAGATGGATTTCCGTGGTTCCCATTTTTACAACAGGAAAATGCTGGGTCTCTACCTTAATTGAGGACACGGCCTCTTCCTTCCCACACCTAGTCCTTTCCTATCCTATCGTCACAATAAGATATATCTGTGTCGGTGCGACGTAAAGCCAATTGTAAACATTCAAGGTCTCAGTTCGATTTATACTTTCTAATGTCAATGTGAGTGAATGGAGTACAGCATTCGTGCAAAAAATAGTGAATACAAACTCGACATCTCGTTTCACCAATAAAGTAGGTTTAGGAACATAAGTAATGTGATTGAAGACGTCGTGGGAGTTCCTTTCGAGGCACTCATTTGAAGTTATTACATCACTAGCCCCATTTGAATCTGGATGAAAGATATGATTTAGAGGGTTGGCTTATTCTTATTTTAATTGTCCTCATTTCTCTTATCACGCCTGTTATTATTAAACGGCATTTTTTGTAGACCTGTTATACACAGGGTTGCCATAATTTTTCCTTCTCAAATCCGAACACTTGTAAGATACTATGGCATAGTCCGCTATAACCATATATGTTTTACAAAACCGCATTCTTCTTCTAAGTCTGTGTTTATAGTGGAGCGGCGATTAGTAAGAAGAGGAGAGTGTTTAGTATTTATAGTAGAGCGATGCTGGGCACAGATGAGAAGCGACTGTCAAACGGTATAGTCAGAGTTTACTTAATCTAATCGCAGCTTCTACAGTGTGTTGTTGAGATGTCTCTGTCCAGGTATCATAAATAGACATGTCTTGAAAGTAGTAATACATATTCAGCCAGAAATCCAAGGCGATGGAATATTCATCCTATTAATACGGATAGACTAGAAAACGGGAGATACAGTCGTTTATACGATAAGTTACGTTTACATCCTGGTAAATTTTAGGATGTCTATTCCATCATTCGCCAACGGCCGTAGCCGTGTTGAAACACCGGATCCCGTGAGATCTCCGAAGTTAAGCAACATTGGGCGTGGTCAATATTTGGACGGGTTGCCACGCGCTGTTGGTGGGGGGTTAGGAAACGGAGGAGTGGAAAGGAACTGGCCACTCTACCGTGCTTAAACTCCGGCTCAGGCACACCTCTGCGGAGGTACGGACCTGCCTTTGGGCAGAATATACCCTTACCTTATTCCATCATTCGATTATATCGTACAGCTTGACAGTCAGAGACACTTGTACTCTGCAATGTAGATGCCACCTGGTCCCAAAGCGGTGTTCCTTGTCCCTTTGGTCCCATAATCGCGGAAGTATGAAAACTGCACTTATTAATTGCTTAGATGAGAAAGATATTTTAAAGAAGTGAACAAACACACAAAGCTACACTCTGAGGAAGAAAACCACGTATATAGGGTGGTCGAACTTAGCCGAGAGCGCTGGTGACCGCTATGTGAAACAACCGCTATTATATACATCCTTCCTCGCACCTCTCCGCTCCACTATAATTCTACACATGATGTTATAATATTTTGATTCCTCTGCTCTCGTCCTCTCCGCTCTCCTCGTTCCTCGCCGCTCCACTTTAATCGCACCCTTGTCGGTCAGTCGATTCGAGTATCAAAAATCATGGATACTGTTCCTTTAAATCATCAGTAAATAACAGATTTATACGGTATTTATGCGTTCTTAAAGTAAATACTTTGAAAATACAGGGTCTTTATTTATGCTTGGCAAGGACTTTCTCGCTCGACCTTCGCCGCCAGTGACTGTTCAGTTGCCGGCTACCGCGCGTGCGTATGTACGGCTGAATACGGTGCTCAAAATCATTATCATACATTTTACTCACCATTTTTACAGTTTATTCTGAAAATGTTCCCCATGCGCTGCCAAACATAATCGGCATCTCCTAATGAAGTTTTCGGTTACTCTACCAAGTTCTTCAGCACTGATGGATGCAATTGCAGCTCATATATTGTCTTTCAGTTTAGTGTGTGAGGGTTGTTCCCATAAACTACATTTTTTAAAATTCCCCACAAATAAAAATCACATGCCGTTAAATCTGGGCTACGAGGGGGCCGCAGATTTTTACTTATGATCCTCGTGCCAAACACGCTTCAGTAAGGAGATAACGACCTTTACGTCTATTTTTATTGTTTACTGAACCTGTACGTTTGAATCTCTTGGCCAACTTGTTTTATTGTCCGCCTGATAGGAATGGGTTTCCCTGGAAATTTTGCTCGAAACTTTTGTCTTGTCCAAGCTCACGATTTTCTGCACTTACTGTATTGTGCAGATGTACACGTTCACGTAACGAATATTTCACATACATTACAGCACTATACACAATCACAATAAAACACTATACAATACGACATACAGTACGCAGTAGCTTCATTGAACACCCTGCTATCTCGGAGCTCAGCTCTCAGCAACTGCAGGAAGTGCCGGAAACCGCGTGCGCCAGCGACCGGTAGCGGCCTGTTATCGGCGGCCAAGGTCGAGCGAGAAAGTCCTTGCCAAGCATAATTATATATATATATTTGCTAGTTGCTTTACGTCGCACCGACACAGATAGGTCTTATGGCGACGATGGGACAAGGAAGGGCAAGGAGTGGGAAGGAAGCGGTCGTGGCCTTAATTAAGGTACAGCTCCAGCAATTGCCTGGTGTGAAAATGGGAAACCACGGAAAACCATTTTCAGGGCTGCCGACAGTGGGGTTCAAACCTACTATCTCCCGAATACTGGATACTGGCCGCACTTAAGCGACTGCTGCTATCGAGCTCGGTCAAGCATAAATAAAGACCCTGTATTAGCTTATATAGAGTGTTATCAAATATGTAGGAAGTAATCTGGAGGTGGATACTACACCCCTAAACAAGACAAAATGTCCATATGATCAAATGCTCTACTGCCGATCGTTTACGATCTACAGGCTTCCGTACTCGATGGCAACCTCGTTCTACGTGCTGGCGAAGTACCGCAATGTCCGCAACAACATGCCTGACTCTAAACTATCCCCTTACCCGTTCCGGCTAATAACTAAAACAGGCGTTGCTCGTAAACCATCGGCCGTAGGGCACGTATTCATGGGAAATCTGTGTTGTTTTAGGTTGTACTATTCACCCCCAATTAATTCCTACATATTTGGGACCACCCTGTATATAAGATATTTAGTCACAGTCTACCACTGAGTAGACCTACTAACCGTTACGTCTTCTCATCACCAACACATTCATCAAAACGTTCATGAGAATTCAAATTATAGGCCAGTCAGTTTTGCCAAACGAGTTTGTAAAAGTCGATTGACCACAGTGAGAAATCGTTCAATTATTAAGTTATCAATTAAAAAATATATTCATGTCAGTAACTACCAAACGGAGTATCATTAAACAGGCGCTAAATTGGATATTTAATTTAACCCTATATTAGTTGACATAGGAGCCTCCGTGGCTCAGACGGCAGCACGTCGGCCTCTCACCGCTGGATACCGTGGTTCAAATCCCGGTCATTCCATGTGAGATTTGTGCTGGACAAAGCGGAGGCGGGACAGGGGTTTCTCCGGGTACTCCGGTTTCCCTTGTCATCTTTCATTCCAGCAACACTCTCCATTCTCATTTCGTAGCATCTATCATTCATTAATATATCACTTTGGGAGTGGCGACCCCATCGTAATTTCATTCATTACATCCCTGACCCGGTCACTGACTGGAAAACAGGTTGTAGGTTTTCATTTTCATTAGTAGACATAATCATCCACCTGTTATTAGTACACATAGAAAACGTATCGAAAATGATGCGGAGAAATGAGCCTGTAAATGCACATCAAAGTTATCTATATTTGCAAAACAAATTCATTGTTACTTGTAACAATATAAAAGGAACCTAGTTTTAAAGATCAGTTCAAACTACTTAAAAAATGAAAATACACAGCCTGTTTCCAGTCATTTGATCGGGTCAGGAAAAAATGAAGCTCCCATCTTGCGGCAAGGCTGGGAACTGTGCCGGCTGCCGAAGCCTGTTGCACTCCTGACAGATGAAATGAAATAATATTGGAGAGTGTTGCTGGAATGAAAGATAACAGGGAAAATTGGAGTACCCGGAGCAAAAACCTGTCCCGCTTCCGCTTTGTCCAGCACAAATCTCATATGAAGCGACCGGGATTTAAACAACGGAACTCAGCGGTGAAAGGCAGGCGCACTACCGCCTGAGCCATGGAGGTTTCACACATGATGATGCTGGATTTAGAATGTTAAACTAAGTAGTATTTCTTGAAATATTTTCTTTTCATGGAATTGTTTGCTGTAATCTTGTAGTAGTAGTAGTAGTAGTAGTAGTAGTAGTAGCAGTAGTAGTAGTTGTTGTTGTTGTTGAGTAAATATGTTTTAATTTTACTGTATTATCATCACACTACCGGTACTGTAAGTGACCATTGCCACCAGGATATTTCGCAGTTGCGATGTATTTGTTAATAAAAATGAATAATCAACTTAGAGAAAATACCAAATTATCCTTTGAAAACGAACAATACGAAAGGAACCATAAACATTTAATAGCAAAGCATAAATAACCTTAACACCATAAAACAAGCCAAGTAATAGTTCACCGGGCGAGTTGGCCGTGCGTTTAGAGGCGCGGGGCTGTGAGCTTGCATCCGGGAGATAGTGGGTCCGAATCCCACTGTCTGCAGCCCTGAAGATGCTTTTCCGTGGTTTCCCATTTTCACACCGGACAAATGCTCGGGCTGTATCTTAATTACGGCCACGGCCGCTTTCTTCCAACTCCTAGGCATTTCCTATCCTATCGTCGCCATAAGACCTATCTGTGTCGGTGTGACGTAGAGCTAATAGCAAAAAAAGTAATTAGTTCACAACCGTAGGATATCAGAGACCTCAGCTAGAACAGTGAGGGCGTTTCTTCATTTGATGTTCACTGCATATGGAATTGTTATGGGAGCTGTACGTAGTCGTCATTATTTTGATATTGGAAGGGCAGAAACCACAGTACTTCATCTGTTCTTAATTACCTGAACTTGAAGTGAAACTTGGCCCTTTTTCTTGTCGAAGAGAGTTCACTACGAACGCCTTCACCTTCATTTTCATAGCAGGAATAGACAGTCTTTGTGTTTGCCATGGAGCTGTTGGTTGCTTATGGAGTTGTGTCAGATAACACAATCTTGAAAGTGCCCTTTCTTCCTATAAGATGGCCTGGGAAAGTTCTGAGAATATACAATTAAAGAAAACAACACATTCATTCTCCTGATGAAAAAAAGAATACCTATAGACAAAGCCGTTAAATTGGCAACACTGAGGCAGCGGACAGTTCCGCGTTCTGAAGCCACAGTGAATTCATTTTATATTTTCTTTTCGTTCTTTCTTTATCCGTTTATCCTCCACGGTCGGTTTTTTCCTCGGAATCAACGGGGGATCCCACCTCTACCGCATCAATGGCAGTGTCCTGGAGCGTAAGACTTTTGGGTCGAAAGATACGACTGGGAAAGAGGAGCAGTACCTCGCCTAGCCGACTCACCTTCTATGTTGAACAGGGACCTTGTGGGAGGATGGGAAGATCGGAAGAGATAGACAAGGAAGAGGAAAGGAAGTGGCCGTGGCCCTAAGTTATGTACAATCCCGGCATTTGTCTGGAGGAGAAGTGGGAAAGACAGAAAAGGACTTCGAGGATGGCTGATGTGCGAATCAAAACCTCCCGAGACTGAGTGGACCTCGTACCACATTTCAAATTTCGTGGCAGAGCTGGGAATCGAACCCGAGCCTCCGGGGGGGTGGGGAGGGGTGGCAGCTAATCACACTAACTACTACACCACACAGGTGGCGAATTTATTTTATGCGAAATAAATTTAAAACCGGGGCAATTTATAAACCGGCCGGAACAGCGGCATAAGACTGTCAAAAGGGGCCAATCGCGGTCAAAAGACGTTGGTAGGCCTATATGAGAGTAACCGTAATGTTTTAATATAGCCAATCACACCTTTCACTATGACTCGTCCTTGAACATGAATTTGGCATAAATATCAATGAATATTTGAAGCCTCCGAAACTCAGGCGGCAGCGCGTGTGCCTCTCACCGCTGGATACCGTGGTTCAAATCCCGGTCACACAATGTGAGATTTGTGTTGGACAAAGCGGAGGCGGGACAGGATTTTCTCAGGATACTCCGGTTTTCCCTGTCATCTTTCATTCCAGCAACACTCTCCATTAACATTTCATTTCTGTCAGTCATTTGTCATTGCCCCAGAGGAGTGCGACAGGCTTCGGCAGCCGGTACATTTCCTATCCTCGCCGCTAGATGGGGACTTCATTAATTCCATTCCTGACACGGTCGAATGACTGGAAACAGGCTGTGGATTTTCATTTTCATCAATGAATATTTGTCAAAGGACAGAATTTATTTTTGTATCTTTTCTGGAAGTCGCATTTGATGAAAATTATTCCTGATACCACAGACTCAGATCTGAATATGACATGTGCACGTCTGACAGCATTGCACTAACTTTTTATTTAATGATGGCTGATCTCATTACATTGTTCACTTACTTTTGCTACGAGCGTTCTGTTATTGTGGATATATGGTGATAGTCCTTTTGGATAGGTGTGGTTATTATCACCTCTTCTCCTCTTTCATACGTCATCGGCGACATGTGGAGAAAGCTTCCGCACCGCCATTTCCGACAGACTTGCCAATAGTTCATCAGCCACATGTCACCACGAATCTTCCACACGACTGCTCGCTATCGCTCTCAACACTCGCCGAAGCAATCATCTCGTCAGAATGATGATTGATGATATGAACACATTCTCTCCATTTCCGCTCAATTTCGCCTCAGCGTTAACAATTCTGAAGGAGCAACGTCCCGGTTTTCAAATTACCATCCTTTCTTCGCGATTACCCCGCCCTCTGAAGTATCAGCAAGGAAACGAATGGGTATTAATTACAAGTAAGACACTAAATATCGCTTCCTATTCTGATGGCAAATTAAGGAACATTTGGGAATTAAATTCTGAATATTCAGCATTATTAAATAATAATAATAATAATAATAATAATAATAATAATAATAATAATAATAATAATAATAATAATAATAATAATAAGAGAAAAGCTTGAAACTCAAAAACTCATGGACACAAGAAAGACGGCAGGCCCATAGTGAAAGGATGAGGAAGTTTTGGGAAGATAAGAACAAGAAGATGAAGAACACCAGCTCCTTAGGGGTATAAACGAATGTATATATATATATAAAATATTAATAATAATAATTTCCTACTTGTTTAACATCGCACTAACACATTGAAGGTTTTCGGCAAAGGAGGCATGATAAAGGGGTGGTGGCCTTAATTAAGATACAGCCCGGTTTGAAAATCGGAAACCGCAGAAAACCAACTTCAGGGCAACCGACGGTGGGACTCGAACCCACTATACCGCACGGCCGACACACACACACACACACACACACACACACACACACACACACACACACACACACACACACACACCAGGCATATGAAGACACAGGCAGCGAAAACAGTTCTTCAGATCTCCTTTGAGAAAACTCAGTTTATAATACACATAAAGGAGACACCGAAAGAGCTCAAATGTGGAACATGGAAAATCAAGCCTGTAGGAAAGTTAAAATATCTAGGTGAGTGGATAGAACCCAACATGTCAGAGAAAGAAGCCTTCATGTCACCCATGAATAAAATGGAAAGGGCATACAATCTAACCAAGGGTGTATACAGCAAAAGATCAATATCCTTGAATGCCAAGTTCAGACACTACAGAACAGCCATTCGTCCGGAGGCCCTCTACGCAGCGGAGTGGCTTGCAACGATCAAAAAAGGCCTTATTGAGAACTTTAAGGCCAAGGAAAGACAGATTTTGAGGAAAATCTCGGAATCCATCAAAGACAAAGGTGAATATAGCATACGGCACAGCCACGAGCTCTTCCACATAGAAAAGATAACCGATACGGTGCGGAAGAGGATTCCTTTCTATGGTATGTGACAAGAATGAGTCCTGCAAGGTCAGCCAAGAGGATCTTCTACTTCCGAGATAAGGAGACAAAAGGGGCCTGGTTCAGAGAGGTAGAAGAAGATCTACAAGAGATGGGCATCATACATAATGATATCCTGGAGCGCAAACTACTTAAGAAGAAACTTCAAGACCATAAGAGTTTCCAGGAAAAGCCGAAGCTTAAAACAGGGAAGGCGTCGACCGAAGAAAGAAAGAAAGAAAGAAAGAAAGAAAGGAACGACATCGGCAACGAATACAGGAGTACTGGGCAATTGCTAAAACCCGGGGAAGGAGACAGTGGAAATGACGTGGTTCTTCGTTGTACGAAACGACGCGATTGATTAATAATAATGATAATAGTTTTACGTCCCACTAACTACTTTTATGGATTATGGAGACGCCGAGGAGTCGAAGTTTTGTCCAACAAGAGATCTTATATCCGTAAATCTAGTGGCATGGGATAGGCGTATCTGAGCACCTTCAAATTACACCGGACTGAGACGAGACAGACCCCGTTACTATGAAATCAGCCGACCAGGAATCCAGCATCTAAGCCCGGTATGTTTCACAGGCTGAGCTGAGAAGTAGAATAAATCGTCGTTTCTCTTAGAAAAACCGATATGTGATAATATTTTAGATTAGAACTCTGACCAGAAAGGTTCTGTCATTTAACGTTCAGTAGGGCATTGCATGAACTGTATCAACGGATTTTCATTCTAAATGGAACCTGTGCTGCGGGTCAGTATTTCTTCTCTCACCAAAACAGTTTCTCAATGCTCAACGACGATATTGACAAGAATAGTTGTTACATGATATTGTTACGAATAAAATACTCTATGTTTCATCGATCTATTTCAATTCAGGATGACCTCATTAATAAGCATTTTTTTATTTTTGTTAAAATGCTATTTATTCGGGGCGTCGACCTAAGAAGACCTTTTGCCCCTGCTTTGCACTATATGTTGTGAACCTGCGTGTATTTGGAAACGGCGAAAAGTGTAAAGTGGTTGATGTGAGGAAAGGAATATTAGGACGACACAAACACTCAGTCCCCAGGCCAGGGATATTAATCATTTACAATTAAAACCCCCTGACCCGGCCGGGAATCAAACCCGGGGCCGCCGGGTGACAGGCGAATGCGTTGCCCCCTACACCGCTGGGCCAGGCAATTAATAAACATACAATTGTATTCAACTATTAATGACCACACTGCTGTGTATTTACAAAGTCTCTGTCCTCCTCACAGCAGATAGTCCGGCTCGCTTGTATTACCTGGACGGTGACAAGCCTGATTGACAGGCCTCACGCTCACTTGACTCCGCACGCACAGTCGCTTCGGAGAGCAACAGCACACAGACAGGTTCCAACATCGGGCTGTCGACTATCATAACACACGACTACCGTTCCGTGGCTCGAATCCAGGTAAGTCCTATAACTCACACAGTCAACACGTTCTATTCAATTAACAACGTAGGTGCTCCACGCAGTGAACTGCTTAATACTGACAAGTAAACAGCAGTCACATAACAACAACAGCTGGACGGTGCTAAACATCTCAGAAGTGTCTGGACTTGAACTCCGCATCAACTAACCTAATTTTTATTCGGCCAGGGGCTCTTCACCTATACTCAAGCTCTCTGCCGACTCCAATGAAGCATATGGCCGACACCGCATTGGAAGTCAGCCTCCCCAACCTACGGTACACTCTAACTAACATGGCCAATACCACCACCCTCACCACGATCACAACGACCTGCACCTTTGCTTATCCTTGCCACAGTCATCCTACTCCGCCGATTCCGCACCAGGACCATCATCTCTGACGCCGCCACCAGATCGCTCCACTGCAGAAGCCGCTCGAGAACCGTCGTCACCACCACTAGATCGCACCACCATGTAGAGTTGTGTCCTTCGCGGCGTGGATCCTGCAATCTCAGACCACGACATACTCACTGAATTAAATCTGGCAGATATACTTGTTCGTCGAGTCTTTCGTATATGGAATGCCTTGGGACCAACTTATCTAGTCCGACTCCACCTGCCCACTGCGGACGAAGTACAACGCCTCATCGCCAGCGGAGCACGCCTCTACGGTCGACGCCTGAAAGTGGAACCTTCCCGCTACCCTCCCCGTGCGCCTCACAGCCCACGCTATCGACCCCGGCCACCATCTCCATATCGTCCTCCACCACAAGTCCGTCCACCTCCTCCTCCTCCAATTCACTCCTCATTCCCACCACCACCGCAAACCGAACTCCTCCGACTTCTCACCACCTCCCTTTGCACTATATCTGCTACGCTTCACCTCCTCATTCTACATCTTGGAACTCCTATCTAAACTTCGGCCATTCATTAAAACGCATCTCCCTACCCAAAGAGACCCGTATCATTTCTCCTTCATCAACACGCATCTTCGATCACCCACCTTACCCATATCACACTTCACACTGTTCTATTCACTGCTCCTGGCCTGAGAGAGGGCGTAACCCTCTAGGGGGCCCGCCCCGCCCTTCGGGCGGGGAATGGAAACGTCTCAAGAAGAAGAAACACCACTACACTACTCCTCACAGCGACAGTTAACACTGCTGCAACTCAATTCACACCAAATGCTACACACACACACACACACACACACACACACACACTGACTCCTCGTGGTTACATACACAGTACCTCACTCATTATTCCAAGGCAGTACACACACACACCACACACACTACTCCAACAACACTTCAACATGAGGATACTCTGACATTGACTCCGGTGGGTCACCCACCACACCAACACGGACCAACATCAACTACTGCCTGACTGTTCGTGGTTAGCCCCACCTTTTTATATCCCGATGATGGAGTACTAAAACCTTCGGGGCTCGCCGGGAAAGGGAACATTCTCGTTTCGTGTTCCAGAAGATGCACGGGGAAAACAGACGACGAGAACAATAGAGGGGGTAGGCTGCCATTCGGCCCTCATGCTGGCAGCTCCCAGCTGACTCACTAGTTCCTTCAAGGAAATACCGAAGGGCTGAAATATAGAGTCTGGCACGTAACAATATACACAGAGTATAAAAAAATAACAATTGTCTCTTTTCTACGGTGACGTACTCTCAATCTCCCTCTCTCTCTCTCCTAGACACACACACACACACACACACACACACACACACACACACACACACACACACACACACACACACACACACACACACACACACACACACAAATCATTCCAGACATCTCATCATTTACTAATACTGACATAAATTTAAGCAATGTCTTCTTTAAGAATTGTTTATATTTTTATAACTTGCAAGATTTCAGTATGGCGAAACACGAAATGACAGTAACTTCCAAGTTATACTGACTAACTCGACACCGAAAAAGAATGGCTTTCTTCTTAACAAAAGAACAAATTAAATTTTGTTAAGTTCAAGGTTTTTATTTTGTTTTCCTCTGGAAGCAACAAACAGTGCGTCTTCTTTGTACTGAGCGGTACTTGAGTTCCAACAGATAAAAAGTGTCAATACCATTGATAGGGTAAGGTGGTACATTTTCGATCAAAATTTAATTTAATTGTGCACTAACACTTTACTTGCGATACTATCAACATTTTTTTAAATTGACAATGAAGTAGCCAGGTTAAACAATGGCACAGATGATTAATAATAGTATTTAAATAAACCCTCGTTATAAAAATTGTGCGAAACCGAGGAGCCTGTCTTTGATCGCAATTGTACCGCTGGTGGTACAGTTCTGATCACACGAAGTACAATTTGGATCATATACATTTTCTATACACAAAATACCTCTTTCCATTTCCCCCAACACATATTTAATTATACAACACATTTCAGTCCTGGCATTGAATCAATAGTCCTTTATCACGTAATACATTTATAATCCAGGTGACAAAATCCACTCCGGTTTTCTTATGAATGCTCTCGTTGAGATTTAGCAACTTTAAGATTTGTTGTGCTTGTGGTTGAATTATCTAGTGCTGAATTAATACTGAATTTCAGTCATTCATTACATTAGGTAACAGGATCATAATTCTTTTCGGTTTGACTGTTTTTTGTGTTTACTAGTGGCTTTACGTCGCACCGACACATATACAGTTACTCCCATAAATATTCGGTCACTCTGATTTTTGACACACTTTTATTGGATAATTTTTCTTACACTATAATGATAATGTATACTGCAACGAAACATGTAGGAAAACATAATACAACGTTATAGACACAATGTGATGGAAACCAAACTCTTCTGGCAGTCATTAGTACGCCATCTGTCGTACATTTAAATAAAAGCATAATGCCAGGGCCGCCTCAAAAATATTCGGCCACTGTACAAAAAAGCAACATAAACTCGCATAATTCACAACCCTGTTACACATTCAGTACTTTTTAGGCCCACCTTGATGTTTTATGACCTCTTCCAGTCGATTCGGCATACTGGTGATACTTTCTTGATATAATCTGGGCTTAATGCCGCCTATTCTTGTAGCAATCTCCTCCTCAAGTCTGTGAGGGAACTTGTCGGCCGGAATTGCTGAGCTGCCTTCATTTAACTCCACACATTCTCGATGGGGTTCAGGTCGGGTGATTGTGGTGGTGTCTCCAAAACCTTCGGGCAGTTGTACAGCAGCCACTTCCTGACAAATTATGACTTGTGCTTGCGGTCCTTATCTTGGTAGAGTTTGAAAGTATGCTGTATACCAAGTTGTTCCGCAGATTATCGCAAATTGTTTTTGAGGATAGCCAAATAGCCCTCTTTTGTCAAAACATATTCAGTGAAACTCAGTGCACCAACCCCGTTCAATGCAACACATCCCCACACCATTTCACTTCCACCGCCATGTGTTACCGTTGCTTGTAAATTGCTTGTTTTCAGTTCCTCGTGACGTTTCCGCCACACCAGTTGCTTCCCATCGGACCCAAACACGTTGAACATTGACTCATCAACAAATAACACATCCTCCCACCAACCACTTGGTTTGCTTACGTAGGTTTTGCGAGCTCTAACCGCTTCTTTTTATTTACCGCGCTAATGAATGGTTTCCTACTAGCTCTTCTCCGAAGGAACTCGTTCTTTCGCAGTGCTCTTCGCACGGTCTCAGTACCCACTTTCTTTCTACACTCCTCTAAATCAGCTTCTACCACTTTCTGAGCACTAATTTTTGGATTTCGTTTCCCATTCCGAAGCACAAACCGCTCATGTCGTTCTGTCAGCCTTCTTGGTCTGCCTGTATGAGGAACTGAATCAATTCTGTCTTCATTTTTGAATCGTCTGATTATATCTCCAACCATTATTCTGCTATTTTAAGCATCTGCGATATCTTTGTATGCGATTTACCTCGAGCATGATGGAATATCACGAGCTGGCGTTCCTCAAACGTTGTATTGTGTCTTCTTTTGCACCCTATTTGATACCTGTCCGCAACACTGCAGCGAATGACTTCGGCACGACGTGTTTTGCGGCACCGCATTTCTGAACTGAAAGTTTAACAACGCTATCTGCCCTGTCTCTGTCAATGAACACAACGGCAATCCTGGCCTTTCCGGGTGACCGAATATATTTGAGGCGTGTCATTTCACCCATGTGAGCAATATCCTTTCTTTTACAGCATAATATAAATCAATGCTCCCTGATTCCTCTTCGGCATAAGCAACCACATCTAGTTCCATTACTTAGACACACCTGGTTTCACATCCTGCTCATGGTTGCGTTATTGTCATCACATTTTCGCGGATTTTATCAGTGGCCAAATATTTATGGGAGTGACTGTAGGTCCTTGGAAGGAAACGGCCGTAGCCTTAATTAAGGTACATCCTCAGTATTTGCCTGGTGTGAAAATGTGAAAACCGTCCTCAGGACTGCCGACAGTGGGATTCGAACCCACTATCTCCCGGATGTAAACTCACAGCCGCGCGCTCCTGAGCGCACGGCAAACTCGCCTGGTGGTTTGGATGTTTGAAGGAGCCTTAGGTTCGATAACCAAATTACTGAAGGTCAATGAAGCTGAATAATTGACCATTTCATGTAAACTTTCTTCACCGAACTTATGTGCCGCATCTGCAGTGAGGAAAATGCAAACATCTATAATCGAAATTGTACCATTCCATCCGATCGAAAATGTACCGCATGTACTTCAACAATGGACCCATCAACTAGTTACAGAGAATTACAAGAGATACCAGGTGTATACATAAGTCTTTTTCGGTTTCACTAAGAGATAGCGCCAGTGAACAGTACGCAGTGTATGAATTTGACACATGCGTCAGTTTGTTTGCCTGACATAAACCTACCAACATACACAAGTTGAGTCAGCCAAACACTAGCGTCAGTGTTGTATCGTTCAGTGATCATGTCGACGATTGTGCCTGAAAAAAGAACATTTGCGGCACGCGTTGCTTTTCTTATTTAAGCAAAAGGAAAAGGCTGTGGAAAGTCATCGTTTGCTCGCAGAAACATAGGGTGAACACGCTCCATGTGGAACATGACTTTCACAATTTCAACGTGGCAATTTCAATGTCAAAGACAGTGCGTGCTCTGGTAGACCACAGAAGTGCGAAGACGAGCAATTGCAGGCGTTACTGGACGATGACCCAACTCAAACCCAACGCTATCGCCAACAAATGATTAATTTAAATCATGCATTGATCGAAAGACGACCGGAATGGGCCAGAAGACATGGGAAAGTGATTTTGTTACACGAGAATGCGCTGTCTCACACAGGAATACCAGTGAAAGCCACCTTGAAATCGCTTGGATGGGACATTCATCCGCACCCGCCGTACTCTCCCGACCTGGCGCCATGTGACTATCACCTCTTTGTATCAATGGGGCACGCGCTCACAGAGGAGCAGCACTTCCGGAATTCGAAGAAGTTGGAAAATGGCTCGACGAATGATTTGCCGCAAAAGACAAGCAATTTTTCTGGCATGGTATTCATAACTTACTTGAAAGATGGGTGAAGCGTGTAGAAGCGGCTAGCCATTATTTTGAATAAATACAAAATAAATTTCCCTTGAAAATTAATTACGCGTTTTCTTTACCACCAAAAACCGGCAAAAATTTATGCATACACCTGGTACTGCTTGCAGTATCATGCTCGCATCTTGGGGTTCGTAGAGATACGGTGTTATTATAAATAGCGCTTTACCCTTCAAGAAATTGTCCCGCAGCTTCAGACTTATAACAACGTGAAACAAAAAAATCGCTCACCTTATAATGTATCCGCCTCCGTAGCGTAACGGTCAGTGTTATTACCTGCCGTCCTCGGGGGCCTGGATTCGATTCCCGGTACTAACAGAAATTTAAGAATGGCAGGAGGACTGGTATGTGGCTGGACTGGTACATGCAGCTCACCTCTTTTGGGGGTGTGCCTGAAGAGAACTGCACCACCTCAGGATGAGGACACGAGTTTACCTTTTTACCTTACAATGTAAATTCGGCAGTTTCTTACAAGTAATAGAAACAGATTTATTATTTTTCACACTCACAAAGGAGCTGCTTTACTCTTCCCACAGTCGGTCACACGCAAGTTGTACTAACATTGAAGAATGAAACAGAGCAGGTTTTCTAAGTTTAATCGGAATTTTACTTATATCGAAATTGTACCACTCTACCCTACAGGTATGGGGAGTTTTGGTGATGAATCGGATAGATCTGTTTTGCTATTGACTCAGTGGTTATGCGTGGGGTGCCGTCAGATAATTAATCTCTTCACCGTATCCTACCATGCCTTCTTGACGACAGCTCTATCTGTAGGGATAAATGCACTATTTCGTGTTTCTGTAGTGGTTGTTAGTGTGATGTGTTGTATGTGCATAAAGATGTGTATCAAGAGGAATGCAAGAACCCACCCTCCAACTTAGAGAAATTTATTAGACGCGGTTAAATTCCCCGGTATGGTCAGCAATTGACCCCAGGGTCCTTCAAAATTAAGACTAGTGAGCTAACCATTCAGCAAAAGAGCTGGACTTTTAACACAACAATCACTTTCTTTAAGCCAGTTCTGATATTTCCTCTCAACGAATTCCACACACTCCTTAGAGGTTGAGAGTACCAGGTATTCAAATACTGACCACTGCAGTTCAGTATCGTCTGTCCGACTCGTTGGCTGAATGGTCAGCGTACTGGGCTTCGGTTCAGAGGGTCCCGGGTTCAATTCCCGGCCAGGTCGGGGTTTTAATCGCTTCTGATTAATACTTCTGGCTCAGGGACTGGGTGTATTTGGCTGTCCCAACCCTCTCATCATATTCAGATAAATCACACTACCAACCACCACAGAAACACGCAACAGTGATTATATCCCTCCATATAGGATTGGCGTCAGGAAGGGCATCCGGACGTAAAACAGGGCCAAATCCACATGTGCGACGCAGTTCGCACCAACGATCCCACAGATGTGGGAAGAAGCGGTAGCAAAAGAAGAAGAAGAAGCTGTTCAATATCATCTGGATATTCAGGTGGTAGGTCTTCATTCAGAATAGTTTGCAAGTTTGATGTAGTTTCATCATCTTTGAGGTGTTCGGTGTTCAGTTTGCGCCTCATCCATAGAATACCTACTCGTCAGTATATTGGTGCATTGTTCATTAATGCAGCCGGGAGGATCGAGCACATGCACGGCGAAGAGAAGAGGCCTGATCACACTGGTCTGAATTGCACCAGAAGTTATCTTCATGGCCTCTGATCGAGCCCCTACGTAGACCACACAGTGTGTTCGTTCTTCCGGGAATTCTCTCAACTATGTAAATAGGCAGATTTTAATATTAGGCCTCTGTAGATATAAAAAAATGACGCCCATTAGGTACTTCAACTTTTTTCTTTTTTTACAATTTGCTTTACGTTGCACCGAAACAGATAGATGTTATGTCGACTATGGGGTAGGCAAGGGCTAGGAATGGGAAGGAAGCGACCGTGGCCTTAATTAAGGTACATCCCCAGCATTTGCTTAGTGAGAAAATGGGAAATCACGGAAGACCTCCTTCAGCGTTGCCGACAATGGGGTTCGAACCCACTATCTCCCGAACGCAAGCTGACAGCCATGCAGCCACTCGCTCGGTACCTAAACTCAAGCCATAGCCCAATCCAATTGAAGACTACATGAATGCCAGATTGTTCACACCTTTATTGTTCAAAAGTTCAGATTTTATCTTACCTTCCATCTGTGTTGATCTGAGTTAATAAAGATTGGTTATATCGTAGTCTCCGTCTCTCTCAAGTTGTTCCACTCATGTCTGAGTATTGTTACCCTAGGGTTTTATTGAATAATTGATGAGCTGGTGCCATTCCTGATGAAATGTAATGAAATGAAATGAAATGAAATGAAATGAAATGAAATGGCGTATGGCTTTTAGTGACGGGAGTGTCCGAGGATATGTTCGGCTCGCCAGGTGCAGATATTTTGATTTGACTGCCATAGGCGACCTGCGCGTCCTGATGAAGGTGAAATTAACCAATGACGGTTAAAATTCCCAACCCTACCGGGAATCGAACCTCGGACCCCTATAGCGAATGGCCAGCACGCTAACCATTTAGGCATGGATCCGGACGCCATTCCTGATAATCGTTTGCTTTCCACGTTAACCTAGATATATCACGATCTGGTCGACCCATCTTTTTCCGGCTCGTCATCCTAACCTTATACCGTACCATTAATTTGCCTTCGAAAATTAATTTTTCCAAATTGTCGTCTTTTCTTCTTATAATACGGCCAAAGAAAAGATAACAATTTGATTTCCCACCTGTCTTCCTCCTTCTCCTCATTTTGGAGCATCGAGAAGGTGAAATTCCTTCCACTTCCTTGCTAAACGCCGATGAACTTTGTTCATTAAAAAACAAATAGGTCAGCGACTCATGAACTATTGTTAGTGATGATGGAATCGAGCTCGTTAAAACTTACCACTAATGGTAGCCAGTGTTCCTACCACCACACCGGTAGGTTATCAAGATGAGGTGAACTGCTCTTCAATTCGTCGTCAGAGGGAGCTATATATAGCGTCATAATTATCGGCCGAGTGGGTAAGTGTTTCCAGTTGTGTCATTATGTAAATAGGGGTGGGAGAGGAAGATTATTCACTGTGATATTGGAGATAGGGGGGATGACGTAAATGGCTAGTTGTATGCAGTCAAAGGAGAGCTCAACATTGATTCAAACGCTGGAATAGGAGCAGCGGGGAACATTCATCTTGTCACCGTTGTAACCATAATTATCTGAACAGCTTGCTCCAGATTTCCTAATGAAAAAGTACTGTACCTGTACTGATACAGGAGAAATAAAAAGCGCTAACTTTTAAGGACACAGATTTTCTATAAATAAGCATCGCAATTGACGAGACTTATGTAAAAGAAAATAATTACCATAAATTTGATGCTTATGTCTTATTAATGAAGCGAATAAACCATTAACCTTCAGAAAAAAAGGCGAGTACTCTCAGTTCTTCCGGTTTATTGACGATTTATTTATTGATTGATTGATTGAATTTATTGATTGATTGATTGATTGATTGATTGATTGAATTTATTTATTTATTTATTTATTTATTTATTTATTTATTTATTTATTTATTTATTTATTTATTTACAAGTGGCGAAGTTAAGGATGCAAGAGTTCATCGCCCTCTGCAATTTCTTTCTGTGTTCCTCGGTAGCCTCATTTAATACAATATCGCAATAGGTGAGTATGGATAACTCGAGCATCGGAATTAATCTTATTTTCATAGTGTGAGGAAGAAGCGGATGGTGAATTCTGAGTGAGTGAAGAAAAGCATATACTTTCCTGCAAATATTGTGCCCTTCTCGCTTATGGGTGCAATATGAATAACAAATAACAATTTTGTTTTACATCGTATCGACACAGATAGGTCTTATCGCGACAATGGGATAAGAAGGGGCTAGGAGTGGGAAGGAAGCGGCCGTGGCCTTAATTAAGGTACAGCCCTAGCATTTGCCTGGTGTGAAAATGGGAAACCACGGAAAACCATCTTCAGGGCTGCCGACAGGCAAATATTAGTTATTTGTTAATTTCAACATGAAGTGTCACTAATATTGGCGCTAACAGACTTTTGCAATAATATTACCACGCCGTTGACCATGAATGGGGGTATCGATAACTTGAATTTGAAGTGGCTATAGATTTGTAGGTTATATGCATAGATGTGGTGGGAACAGTTATGTAAATGATTAGTGATGCCACTAATAAATCGAATAAATAGCAGAGGTTCAGGTAGAGAATTCCGTTGGACGGATATTATTTTATTCTTCCACTGTGATGTTTTACCATCTAAGACTACTGACGTCTGCTTGTGACGTATGAGGAGTAGATGGTACTGCAGTAGGCCTGAGATGAATTCTTTGTTACTAGGCTAATAACATGTCCAATATTAACTGAGTCAAATGCGTTGCTGAAGTCTAGGAGAGTTAGAAGTGTAAATTTCAAGCTTACTGAAATGCTCGAAGCAACCCGCCGTAGGAGTGAGACTTTCACTCCGTTCCTATCATGGACTGGATTATAAGGATTTGCATTACTAGCGTTGCTTATACCACAAACACTTTCATACAGTGAAAACCACGGTTGTGACAGACACGTGGCAATAAAAGTAACAATAGCCAAAATGGTGTCAAGAATTTTTTGGATGCAGGACCGATATTCTTGGCGAACACATGAGCGGTGACCTTGTGACCTTGTTCCTAATTATACTTCCTTCTTTCTTTATTTATTTACCTGAAAAAACGCCCTGGTCTACAACGATTCGATAACGAGTTAATAATAATTTCATGTGGCTATTTCTAGCCGAGTGCAGCCCTTGTAAGGCAGACCCTCCGATGAGGGTGGGCGGCATCTGCCATGTGTAGGTAACTGGGTGTTATTGCGGTGGAGGATAGTGTTATGTGTGGTGTGTGAGTTGCAGGGATGTGATGACGAGTTAAAATGTAATAATAATAATAATAATAATAATAATAATAATAATAATAATAATAATAATAATAATAATGCTATTGGCTTTACTACCCACTAACTACTTTCACGGTGTTCGTAGACTCCTATATACCGGAATTGAAGTCCCACAGATGTTCTTTTACGTGCTAGTAAATATACCGACATGAGGCTGACGTATTTGAGCACCTTCAAACACCACCGGACTGAGCCAGGATCGAAATTGCCAAGTTAGGGACAATAGGCAAGCGCTTCAACCGTCTGAGCCACTCAGTGCGGCAGTTAAAAGGGTAAGTTAACAAGGGGTTGGTGTGACTTTGACTCTGGGATGCAGAAGCTACTACCCAAACTAAGTAATAGTTTGTGTAATGGTGAAAACAAAGATGAAAAGTATGTCCCGTACTTGTTAAAAAGAAAGTTTTACGTCGCACCGACACAGATTTTTGTGGTGACGACGGAGTGGGAAAGGGCTAGGAACAAGAAAGAAGCGTCCGTGGCCTTGATAAGGTACAGCCGCAGCATATTTGCCTTGTGTGAAAATGGGAAACCACAGGAAACCATCATCAGGGCTGCCGAAATTAGGGTTCGAACCCACTATCTCCCTAATGAAAGCCTGGCAGCTACGTGACCCAAACCACGCAGCCACTCACTCAGTGGTATTTCATTTAAAGTGTATGTTTTGTCAACTAGCATTTCGTGAATGTATAATCGTCTTTGTATCTTCAATTCCTGGACACACCTTAAGATGTGTTCGTTAGAAGTTCACAGTTAAAGCGAAATGAGCTTTAATGAGCATTTTGCCAACTAAACTCGACAGTAAATTTACCTGTGAATTGCTATCATATTATAAACGTATAGCGGCGACGACTGCTGAGACATAATCTAGATCAAGTTGTTGCATTTTATTTGAAGCAAGTTTGAATGTCAAGAAAATATGCAAATATTTTGGATGTCGATATATTGTAATTCATTGGAAATACTCGGGTCGACTACATCTTAAATGTAATGGAGAAAGGAAGGGATTTAATGCATGCATTAAAGGTAATCGCTATATTTACGACCCATAATGAGAAATACCATGCAATTAATTGCACTCGTTAATCCTTGAGAGGAATTTAGTCGGAGAAAGGAGATAACTGCTTTGGCTGGAGAACAAGATTCAGGTCTGTATATACAATGGAAGAATAAATTATATAAATAATATGTTTCCTGAAGTGTTAAGGACAGGGGAAAGGTGTATTCGTTGAAGGTTCACAATCACAATTAAAGAGAAATGAGCTTTAATAAACGTTTTGTGGACAAAAGTTTACAATAAGTTTACGCATGAATTACTGCCCTATTACAAATGCATTCCATAAAATGACGAGTGTGTTCTGTAACAGATACCTTAGTTTACATCTAAAAAATTAGACTTCTGAAATGTTACGTCATCTCCACCATGTTCTGTGGAGTTCAGGCCTGGACCATAAAGAAAAGAGAAATGGGCAGATTAGAGGCATTTAAGCTATGGACGTACAGAAGGGTATTGCGGTTGAGTTGGACAGATAAGGTCACAAACGATGAGGTAATGCGGCAAATGGGAAAGAGAAATGAAATATTAAGTACTGTCAAAATCAGGAAGCTCCAGTATCTCGGTCACGTGATGCGAGGAGAGAGATATCATCTACTGCATCTGGTTATTCAAAGGAAGATGCAAGGCACAAGAAGACGAGGAAGAAGACACATTTCTAGGACTTGATCATCTGAAAACCGTCCGACTCGTTGGCTGAACTGTCAGCGTACTGGCCTTCGGTTCAGAGGGTCCCGGGTTCGATTCCCGGCCGGGTCAGGGATTTTAACGTTAATTGATTAATTCCAATGGCACGGGGGATGGGTGTATGTGTTGTCTTTATCATCATTTCATACTCATCACGACGCGCAGGTCGCCTACGGGAGTCAAATAGAAAGACCTGCACCTGGCGAGCCGAACCCGCCCTGGGATATCCCGGCACTAAAAGCCATACGACATTTCATTTCATCTGAAAACTTGGTTCAACTGTTCCATTAGTAAGCCGTTTTGCGCCGCATCATCTAAAGCAAGAATATCTGCGACGGTAGCGAACCTTTTGAGAGGAGATGGCACTTAAAGAAGACAAATATGGTGACGACGATTCTGAGCCATATCTAGGTATTGTGTTTTCTTTGAATGTGCTTCAAATGTTTAGGAAATATGCAAATATTTAAATAAAACATTGAATGGCTATGATTAAGGGTGAGAATTTTTCACATTAGTGTTATTACATGAAATTATTTTCCTACTATATTTTGATATTTCATGACATGTAAATCACTTTTTAGTGTATTCTGAAACTCGATAAATTTCGAAATTTAAGCGAAATGTTTTTAGGATCCTACCAAGATTTTAGACGCCGAAAGATATGTCGATAAATACAATTTAATTGTAAATGATAAGAGAACACGACTGATTGAACAAATTGTTCAGTTACGTTGTATGATTTCCCTCAACAGTGTCACTAATTCATGAACATGACTCCAGTGGATTTTGTAGTTTCTTTTTATTAATATGATAATGCATTAGTATACATTTGTCTTTTATATATTATGATTTTTCCTATACCAATTTAAAATAAATGCACAACTTTCGTATACATAATGTATTTCCTTCTACTATTAACAACATGCAATGCAATTTTAATTTCAAATTAATATTATCAAGACATATTAGCTCCTTATCAGAATGAATTAAAATCGGATGTTCTTCTTGAAAATGTTATACATGCTAAAAATACCAACAAACTTATTTCTCATGTCAAAATGCTAAAGTTCACTAATCCCAATCGATTTGTACTTACGGTTGTCAGCCAAAATTATTACACTCACATGGAGAATAAGATATTTTTTGTTTTTCGTATATGTTGTATATTATGTACGGACAGGTGAAAAATTATATTTCCTGTATTGTTTAAACTTTTACGTAGTTTACAGTAAATTTCCCAGACAAAATACAATTTGATAATAACCACGTATTTCACACTGAAATCAGCCAAGGCTGCAATCATTTGAAATGCATCTTCTTGTCAGTTCCTTGGCTTTCCCAAGCCTCATGTAAGCCTTCTATGAGCATATTCTGGTGGGTAATGCCGCCTTCTGACTTAATTTCTTTCTTCTGTGCCATCCAGTTGTTCTCTATTGGGTTCAAGTCAAGAGAATTTGCTGGCCAGTCCTACGTATTAATTTCCTGATTCAATGCGATAGCTGTATCAGATTTGACCTCGTCATGATGCAGCATCAAGTATGACAGTATAATACTTCTTTGAGATAGAAGTTATTTACTTTAAACTCGTGTTGATCTTTCTCCATTGTTCCTTGAACAACATAGGAGACGTTTTTAAAAATTGGAATACCTACCAGAGAGTATAATAATTTGGCAGACCACTGTAAATATGATCGTTGCTTGATAGTGTTCTGCTCTTGAACTGCGCATTTCTCTCACCGTTGCAGTCTCCCACTTCAATTTTATAGCTGCCCTAGACGCGGGTACTTATGATACACCAGTCCGAGATTAACATCAAACATTCAATCATATTCGTTCGCATTTTTTGGTACTGCGCATTTTCTCTGTCAAGATATAATTATAGTAAGTAGCTTTCCAGGAGACTGGACAAGGTTTGATATCTAACACATTAAGAAGGAAAAATCCTTCAGGATCACTTTAAGGAGTGCACTCAGCATTTACATATCTTAGAAGAGATGTGGGTTGATATCTCGCGATTGGTTATCCGTGATTTATTTATTTACTTTTTTGGCTAATTGCACTGTAATTGCAGAAAATGTCTGAAACGTGTCTAGGGTACAGACGACGGACTTGTCATTTGAAACCCTTACACTAAGTTATGTTTATTTTTAGCATATGGCTTTCAGTGGCGGCCCCGCGGTCTAAGGGTAGCATACCTCTCACCCGGAGTTCCCGGGTTCGATTTACGGCCATGACGGGGATTTTTATGCCGATCTGAATTCCACTCAGCCCACGTAATTACAAAATTGACAGTGAGGTGGTGGCTCTGGTTTAAAAAGTCCAGAATTACGGTGGAGGGGATTCGTCGAACTGACCATGCGTCACCTCGTAATCTGCAGGCCTTCCGGCTGAGCAGCTGTCAATTCGTAGGCATAAAATAATAATACTACTAATAATAACTACAATAATGAAAATAATAATGTATTTTTTTACAATTTGCTTTACGACGCACCGTCACAGATAGGTCTTATGGCGACGATGGGATAGGAAAGGGCTAGGAGTTGAAATAAAGCGGTCGTAGCGTTAATTGAGGTACAGCCACAGAATTTGCCTGGTGTGAAAATGGCAAACCACGGAAAACCATCTTCAGGTCTGCCGACAGTAGGGTTCGAACCCACTATCTTCCGGATGCAAGCTCACAGCTGCACACTCCTAACCGCACGACCAACTCTCCCAATAATAATAATAATAATAATAATAATAATAATAATAATAATAATAATAATAATAATAATAATAATAATAATAATCTAATCCCACTGTCGGTAACCCTGAAGGTAGTTTTCCGTGGTTTCCCATTTTTACATCAACAACATGGTGGGGCTATACCTTAACTAAGGCCACGGCCACTTCCTTCCCACTTCTAGCCCTTCGTGTTCCATTGTCACCATAAAACCTATATTATGTGTCGGTGCGATGTAAAGCCAGTTATCGTATTGTAATAATAATAATAATAATAATAATAATAATAATAATAATAATAATAATAATAATATTTCTAATATTATCGAGTTCAGGCTATGAAGCCTTCTATTATACTAAACAATATTATATTTCTAGCTGGCCCCGCGTTGCAGGTGTAGCGTGTCTTTTCAAAGGCTGTTGCGCCATGGTGTTTGGTACATGATATTATTGCGTCAAGGTTTATATGTTATTGCGAAAGGTATACAGTACATTATCCATCTTACTAATAAACGGTGTATAACTGTTATACAACGTCTATACATCGTTTATGTGAAATTCGTTACTAATAAACCGTGTATAGCCTAAGCCTCCTGTGTATACGCACATTATAACTATACACAGTTTATTAGTAGCACTGTAGCGATATTATATAACTTGTTAAATTATAGTCTTAACATTGTCTAAATAAATGTGTATAATTTTACATTCCTATTGGAAATTGAAATCATTTGGTATCAGTTTTGCAGTTGTTCGTTAGAAACCCGTACTTCTAAGAAATTGTATTAGAATAATCTATACACGTGTGTATTAGTTACATGTTAAATTATGTTATACCGGATAATGCATATTTTCTCAGAGTTCGTTAAGCTTAGCGTAGAGTATAATTCATAGAAAGTCTTGGTATGATCACGTAATTCAGAGGAAGAGCCCCACCCAGGCAGCTTTCCTGGAACGACAGTGACCCGATCAATCTTCATGTGGTTCCTGCATGTTCAGACAGCACTGGATGTAGAATTATACTAGTAATTAATCATCGATCAATAATTCTATTATTTAAAATTGTTTCTCTACAGTTTACCAGTCCTGTGGTGTAGCAGTAATAAAAACTGCCTCTTAACTGTAGGCCCGGGTTCAAGGATTTTAACTGTGGACTGAGAGCAGGTATGTTCACAACTGAGGAGCTGCTGATGCAAGAGGCAACGAACCCGGTCACAAAAGTCAAGCAATACTACAGTGGAAGTCGATATGTTGACTTATGCATTCCAGTATCTGCTGGCCGTCGGGTTGGACATCTGTCATCTTGATAGCCCAAGACTCTTATGCAGCCACAATTCTCATCGGTGCCGGGAAGTCCGGGTACCAAAGAGTAATTTTAGCCCGTCGACCCAATTTGGGTCTTGAGTGCTATTTCTTAATATAATACTAGCTAAGAACTGCATTTTTGTTGGTATGGTTGTCGACCTTGAAATTTTAAAACACGCTGACCAGGGTATGGTCTACACCCCTCTATGGGGTGGGGTTAGTTGAGGATATCCTTAGGTCTTCGGTGTCATAGTTTCCTATGTTTGTGATCAGCGGAATTTTGCTCTCAGTGAGCGCGTCAAAAAATTTTGCGGCTGTGTTGCGAATCCTGCTATGAATGGTGGAGAGCTGGTACCGTTCATGCAGGTCGTCATTTGTTTCGTGCGCCATACGGTTCTTATATACGTGCGGCAATTAAATAACGAGACTGCGCCCCTCCTACTCCGTGGTCGCATGGTGGGAGGTTGTTATTGGAATGTAGTTGACCTTGATCCTTCCTGAGCAAGCACACTTCGTTTCGTCGTTCTACCTGCTTTAGTTTGCTTTTGAGACTTGGTTGTAACGGACGCTTTTGTGTAGTCGTGCCGCGATCGTGGTGGACATAAAACTCGAGCAGCGCATTAATCTGAAATTCCTAGTGAAATGAAAGAAATCACCCACGGAATGTTTTCAAATGTTAAAGATGGTGTTTGGTGACAATGCTATGTCACGTGCACGAGTGTTTGAGTGGCACAAACGGTTTCCTGAAGGTCGGGAAGAGGTTGAAGATGATGAACGTGCCGGACGACCTGTGGCTGTCAGAAGTGAAGGGTGTTCTGTTGAATGAATGGGTTCCTGAGGGTCAAACCGTAAATCAGCAATACTATAAAGAAGTCCTAATGAAGCTAAGGGAAAGAGTAAGAAAAGACCAGATGCATGGAAGAACGACTCATGGATTCTTCACCACGACAACGCACCAGCCCACAACACCCTGTCTGTGAAGCAGTTTTTAGCTGACAAGTGCATTCCTGTGCTAGAACATCCTCCGTATTCGCCTGATCTTGCTCCATGTGACTTTTATCTCTTCCCAAAAAGTGAAAAGTGTATTGAAGGGAACACATTTTCAGTCTGTGGAACACGTAAAAGTAAAAACGGCAGAGGTGTTGCGCAGGGTGACAAAGGATGACCTACAGCATTGCTTCGAACAGTGGAGTGCACATATGCAACGGTGTATAGATAGGGGAGGGGAGTATGTTGAAGGGGATACAAGTGTATTGTAACTTTGTTTGCAATAAATCACATTTTTCACATCAGTCTCGTTATTTAATTGCAACTTGTTTTACGTCGCACCGACAAAGATAAGTCTTATGGCTTCGATGGGATAGGAGAGGACTAGGAGTGGGAAGAAAGCGGCCGTGGCCTTAATTAAGGAACAGCCCCAGCATTCGCCTGGTGTGAAAATGGGAAACCACGGAAAACCATCAGGGCTGCCGACAGTGGGGCTCGAACAAACTGTTTCCCGGACGCAAACTCACAGCTGCGCGCTCCTAACCGCACAGCCAACTCGCCCAGTTATACGGTTCTTTTATATACTGTTCGGAAAATACTTGCCCAAGAAGACCCGGATGACAGGGACGTAAGGGAATGAGATAAACGTGGTCACATACACGTATGTACTAGTTATATGTGTTCTTAGGCCCATTCTACACGAGTTGTATAAACGCCGCTACGAGTATAAGGCCGCTAGTAAACCGTGCCTTCAAACATCCCGTAGCTAAGGATGGAAACTTTCCATTCCGTCTACATTGGCGTTCTAACGGCGGGTTTCGTTGCGTTTAAAGACCTATATGTCTTTTCACGAGAGTTTAATCCTGATGTAAACATGGTATGTCCACGCCTTCGCCAAAGAAAGAGTTGTGATTCGCTGAGCTGAGCCGAGCCGACCTCCACCCCGTCAACGTCTCGTGTTCGGACGTATAGGGCTGCGCATCGCATACGACAACAGTGCGAAGATCTGAACTTCTGTATAAACGTCTAAACATGGATTCTGTTCACTTAGTTTATTGAACACATTCAATATGGTCACTTCTGAGCGGTTTTCCTCTTTTGTGCTTCATTACACGCGATGATCCTACCACTTACTCTATTTCTCTCACTATTAATACTGACACTGACTGCTGCTGCAAGATGCAACACCTTATCTCCACGCTGTACAGCTTGGGACTTTCCCTCACTACGAGAAGACTTCCTGTATTACACCACGCCTTGTGCCTTCATTTCTCATTATTTAATTACTATATTATTTTTAAAAAAGCACATATAGCCTATATACCGGTATATATGACAACCATATTTTAATTTGATTACGCACTCTTCCAAAAATTTTAAATGTAATAAACTAAAATAAAATAAAATTAATGCGACGTACGATTTTTCTTCGAGCTCGCATACAGTCGAATGTGTGCGACGGCTGCTTCTCCAATCAGCTAAGTCTATGTCCACGTGCAAAGGAAAGGTGCTCCACCTATTTGTTCATATCAGGATTAAACTCTCGTGAAAAACGGTATACAGGCAGTAGCAACGCCTTCGGAGCCATTGCAACTGCTCGCGGTAGAAACGCGAACCGATCTCTATGAGGAAGTAACATTTAGTAGAACAGTGGCCGCACTGTGTCTTCTGCAGGAGTACTACTCTTCTTCATGACGGTATCACGTTTTGCACTGTTATCCACCCACGCAATAAAGTAGTTCACCGTATAAAGAAACTGATATATAGAAATGAAAGAACTAATTTGGATACATTCTACGTTTGCAGATCATGACGATAAACTGTCCACCGAGCGAGTGGCTGCGTGGTTTGGATCACGTAGCTGTCAGCTTGAATTCGGGAGACGGTGGGTTCGAGCCCCACTGTCGACAGCCCTGAAGATGGTTCTCCGTGATTTTCCAGTTTTCTACCAGGTAAACGCTGGAGCTGTACGTTAATTGAGGCCATGGCCGCTTCCTTCCCACTGTGCCGGTGTCAAGTAAAACAAATTGTAAAAAAAAAGGTCTTTAGATAATGTGGGGTGAGTGCACCAACGTCTCCCTTCACGAAAGTCTTCTTTACGTTCTGACTACTACTCACTTATTTAAAATGTGAGACTGAATTCAAATGAAATACATATTAAAATATTCATAAAATAAAATGCTAAATCGTCGGACTATGTACTCACACTTAGTACTTACCTGATTACTTACACATACAATAGTTGATGGGTGCCAGCTACATATAGATATAATGATAAAAGAATGGGTCTTGAATATCTCTAGGGTGTGAGGTAATAAGCATAACATATCGGTTCTGGGAAAAGGAGATTAGCGTTCGGTTTCCCCACTAAAATGTGAGGTTATCTGATCTACTATAGAAATGAAACAATCAATTATATTTGGTAATGAACAAAATATATTCTTTAAAATTTGACTTTAACGAGTGAGACTTACTGCGATAATTCAAAAGATAATATAAAACTCTGACATAATAACCGAAGGAAACACTAGGCATAAATTTAAAATCCTCTTGACCGGATATTTAAAAGTTGTACATGAAATTTATCCCTCACTGTTTACTTGACTGTACCTCGAACACTTTGACTGTTATTACGATGTATTTCCTTTGAGTTGTATCAGCTGTAGGTATCGTTTCCACTCAGACGATGTCATCGAGAAGTACGAACATTCATCTTCTTAGATAGACACTTTCGGAAAAAGGTTGCATTCCATTTAAGACGTACAAATACGATAAAATGGGAACACTTTGTTTTCTCGTACCGCATTGTCGCATCTTAATTCTTCAGGGTCGGGCGAGTTGGCCGTGCGTGTAGAGGCGCGCGGCTGTGAGCTTGCATCCGGGAGATAGTAGGTTCGAATCCCACTATCGGCAGCCCTGAAAATGGTTTTCCGTGGTTTCCCATTTTCACACCAGGCAAATGCTGGGGCTGTACCTTAATTAAGGCCACGGCCGCTTCCTTCCAACTCCTAGGCCTTTCCTATCCCATCGTCGCCATAAGACCTATCTGTGTCGGTGCGACGTAAAGCCCCTAGCAAAAAAAAAAAAAAATCATCAGGGTGAATATTGTCACTTTGGTTGCCAAATGTTTCCCCATTTTACAGACCGATGTACATGAGAGAGGATGTCCCTGGAGTGCGCATACTGTTCATTTTAAGGAGGCTGTGCTAGATATGATTGAACAAAATGCTTCACGTTATACGCGAGCCACTGTGAGTGAAATGGGTGCTTATAGCAATTCAAGTATTGCGAAGGATTTCTACGAAAATCAATACCATTCATCCTGAAGGAAACAGGTGCAGGCTAAGTAGACCGATGACTATCCTTCCGGTGTACGCTTCGCTCAGTGGTTTCTTGCAGCACATATTGAGTGGACATGATTTTGCATCATTTATCTTTATTGACGAAGATACATCTACAGATGAAGCAATATACTATAAAATTTTCACAATAATCACATCTGTACCTATGAGAATCCACACGATATACTGGACGTGGAAATCAATACAAAAATTATGTTACTATGTGGGTGGAAATTCTTGGAAACGACTTGATAGCATCATAACGATCACCTAGTCGTCTGAACGATAGAGTGCACAGTATATGTATGGAGGAAATCATCCTTGAACTAATACAAGGTATGCGTCTCCTAATAAGACAGTGAATGCGGTTTATGGCCAATGGGACCACAGTTCAGTACTCTCTATTGGTGCGTCAGTACCTCAGTACTACTTCATAGACCAGGTGGATAGATCGGCGAGGAACTATTGCTTGGCCACTCCTATCTCCGGAATTGAATCCTTTTGTTACTTTTCTTTGGCATGTAGAACTGAATCGAACCAGTATAGCTACTATAGCAACTACTTTGTCACTTTTAAGGTTTTCGGAAATGCCGAGGTGACGGAAAATCGTTCCGCGGGAGTTTTTTTACGTGCCATTTCATTCACTGACAGGAGGTCGACGTATTTGAGCACCTTCAGGTATCACCGAACTGAACCTCAGTGGCACTCTCGTTGAGTACACCACCTTCTATTCACAAAATAGCAAGATCAAATGCGGCTGAAATCATTGGTATTTGAGAACGTTTAAATGCAGAAACTTCATATAATTGACATCTGGAACGTTAAGGAACTCCTGGCGTCTCTTGAAATATATAGCAGTTATTATTCGCAAGCTTTGTGAAAACTAGCAAATTAATCACCTGCCATTTGTCCATTTATGAAAGTGTTATCTACTTCATTTAAAAGTTTCTGCAGAAGAGTACATACACTAACAGTTACATATTTAAGGTATAAGTAGGAAACCGAAATAAATCGAACAATGAGCCTAAATATTGAGATGCTTATCATTACTTTTCAAACTAAAAGGATACATTTAAGGATTTATTCTGGTTTTCTCACTGACGTTTTGGCATAAGGGGTACAAGTAACTGACTTTATCAGAATAATTTTATAAGTTAATACTAAATTATTAGATAATATTCTTGTTCAGTCGTATGTCATGTAACTAAACAGATTGAAAACTAACTAAATAAAGCCTTTATGAGTATTTAAGCCTTCTGAAGGAATATGAAAAAATATATGTTTCCTGTATTGGATTCCAAATAAATGCATACCAACTAAATCCACGTAAAAGAGAGGATCATTTTATATTCACGTATCCCGTACAGCTTATAATTTACCATTCATGTAAGAAATAATTATCACACAAATGTAAGTATTTTAAACAATACATTTCCTGTTAGAATTAACTTTTCCAAAATATAATAAAAATGTTGAAGTTATGAAGGTACGAACTCAGCGTAATATAATTTCTGAGATACTTGAATTTGCATACTCTTCTAATTTTAGTATTATTAAAGATACGGTAAATTTCATTCCGAGGATCAGTGATGAGGCTGTTTACATGGTACTAATGTAGAGTACATTAACCGCGGCAAATTATAAAGTTCCTTTTCTAATGCAGACATGTCTACTCCAGGAATTCTCACGTACTCTTACACGGCTTGGCTTTACCTGAGCGGCAAGCAAATTCAATTTCTTTCAGAATTGTTCCTCGCAGTAATAGTATTACTCTAATTTGATTTGAATGTTTTTACCTGTTTGGTCTTGTTTAAACTTCCTTTTATTTTATTTAGACTGATTAAACCATAACACTTCTCCCATCTCCTCACAGCTGCTCGTTGCGGCTTGCCGTATTCGAAAACATTATAAATCATAACGTATTCCCTTATCGCAGAATTATTTGATCATTCTGTCTCTTCGCTAAGAGGATTAATTGGAATATATGTGTCGGTGGTTTTCTTATACTATCTGGGGAATTACCATAATGGGGATTGAGGTGTTACCTGAGTTAGTCCACATGATAGGGGACGTCATAGTCCAGTGGTATACTCGTTGGCATTTCATCAAAGCGTCCACGGTTCGAATTCTAGGCAATGCTTGTGGGATTTTTGAAATGAGAACTTACACGCACGTGGTTCAGATTCCAGATAAAAACGAGAAATGCCTGGGCTATGATCACGATATCAACTTCTTCTTCTTCTTCTCCTCCTCCTCCTTCTTCTTCTTCTTCTTCTTCTTCTTCTTCTTCTTCTGCCTCCGGTGTCCTCTCTTCTCAAAAGGTTGATGATCATCATGGAGTAATACTTCCTATTTTGTGTTTCCCATATCAGGGTTATCACATTACAGATATCGAACTATTGTCAGAAGTTCCGTGCCTAGGATAACCTTCCCCACCCTCGTCAAACTTTACCGCCTACCTTGTTTTCTATGATCAATTGTCTCAGGCAGCATTTGTCATTTTGGGAGATGTAGCCTAAATGGGGTTTGCAGCATTTTGCGAGGGATAGCGAAATACCTGTTCGCTGGTGGCGTGGTCTATCCCCCCGTTCCTGAGATCTTCAACGTTATGCGTTACATTCACTTTTCAAATGACTGAAGTAGGTGCATTGACGAAATATATACCAATATATACCAAAAGACTCATCAAATTAGAAGCTACCGGGCGAGTTGGCCATGCGGTTAGGACCGCGCAGCTGTGAGCTTGCATCTGGGAGATAGTGGGTTCGAACCCCACTGTCGGCAGGTCTGAAGATGGTTTTCTGTAGTTTCCCATTTTCACACCAGGCAAATGCTCGGGCTATACCTTAATTAAGGCCACGCCCACTTCCTTCCCACTCCTAGGCCTCTCCTCTCCTATCCTATCGTCTCCATAAGATCTATCTGTGTCGGTGCGACGTAAAGCAAATAATAATAATAATAATAATAATAATAATAATAATAATAATAATAATAATAATAATAATAATAATAATAATAATAATAATAATTAGAAGCTTGCCTGCTTGCTAGTTCACATGACGTAGTGAAAATGAAAATCTAAGACCCGTTTTCCAGTCAGCGACTGGGTCAGGGATGGAATGAATAAAGCCCCCAACTTACGGTGGGGTTAGGAATTGTGCCGGCTGCCGAAGCCTGTCGCACTCCTCTGGGGGCAATGATTAATGGCTGACAGATGAAATGAAATAATATTGGAGAATATTGCTCTGATGAAAGATGACAGGGAAAACCGGAATACCCGGAGAAAAACCTGTTCCGCCTCCGCTTTGTCCAGCACAAATCTCACATGAAGTGACCGGGATTTGAATCAAGGAAACCAGCGGTGAGAGGCCGACGAGCTGCCACCGAAGCCACGGAGGTTCTGCACATAACGTAGTATTCTTTATAATAAATCGAGAAATTAAAAACATGATGAACATACTTACAGGTTCACTCAGCCATCCACAGAAATGAGTACCAGGTTGATTACTGGGAGGAGAGGTGGCTGGATATGTAGCTGTCCCCCCTGTTACAATTTAAGAACTAAAGGTACGGATCGTGGAGGCTCTATACATTTCCCTCGTATAGAAGCCCGATGTTCTGTGCGTATAGTCCCTGCCATGTAACCGTATATGACGGTGATGATGATGCTTGTTGGTTAAAGGTGTCTAATATCTATGTCATCGGCCCTGTAACGGTATACACTGAGGGTACAACCGTAATTTTTCTCTCCTGTTAATACTGACGGTTACTGAAGATTTATAGTTGGGTTCGATTCAGTGTCACTAACCGTACAGTTTAGGGACCCTACTTGCCGATACGATGTTTTTTTTTCAGTTTCTGTTAATCTTGATCGTTGGCACTATACAGTCATGGTTTTTTATCGTGACTTGCGGGATTTACGTATTGTCACTGCCATGTTGTGAAAATCACTAGTGTTATTTTTTGCGGGTATAAATAAAGCATATTTTCTTTTTCTGTAGAATTGTAGATCTGTTTGGGTAATAATGCATATTGGGGGGGAGTAAGGGAGGATGGGGAAGTGAGAAAGACGGGGTGGGTAAGGCCCACTCCAAATAAGTCAAGGAAGGGAAGAATACGATAGGTTGGATAGGGGAGGAGAGAGGATCCAGTTAGATGTGGACCGTCGTAATGGAAGGGTGAGAAGAAAACACACTGTCATCTGGTAGGATGGTTGGGGTTCTCCTTAGGGCCCCACAGTTAGTGCCGGCCGTGTCATCATGGGGAAGGCGGCCTTCTTCTCACCAGGGGGATGACACGGTCGGACGGTAGCAGCAGACAGCTAAATTTGTATTGCTTTACTTTATTATTCTCTATTATTTATTTTACTCTGTATGTGAACATGTATAGGGGGGAAGTCGCCTGTTATGTTCAATAAATGTTCTAATGTTTGGGTAATATGAGGTAAGTAGAATTGTAGCATGTACGAATAATGTATTTATTACCGCTGGTGGCGTGAAAAGACGAACGCATCATTTTATTAATACGGTCTTACTTCGTCCATTTCGTATGTATAGAATTCTAGTAAGTATAAGAATCAAGAAAAATCTGCAAGAACTTCTCCGAAAAGGAAAGCAACTTTATCTCCTCTCAGTTCTGTTGAAATGGAAAGGAAATTTCTTTATCAACTTATTATCCTAACATAGAGTAGTCTTGTCACGAATTTGGTACGGTTTGCAGACTTAGCCTTTTTGTATTCTCATTTATTTACGGCAAGTAATAGCGAATTTCAAGAAGGGATCTGAATTATTTACACCAGGCAAATACGGTTATAGTAATGCGTATTCCAAAATAAGGGCTGGAATATATAACATTGAGTGAGAGTGTTTATTTCCGTAATAACTCACTGAGCTTAAAAACCGACTTAATTATTAATATCTTGTTTGATCACTTACTTAGGTAAGGGAACCTCCATTATTGATACTATGTTGAGGTTAGTTTGTTGATGCTATGTCTCGTGATTTCAATATGTAACTATACTAGACTTAACTAAAGCTGGCGTCTGGCAGGTAAGGTTGGAGGGAGGAGCACTACACGTGCCATTTCACGATGTTGCCACATTCCAGCATTCCTTTCTACATACTCTTACCCATCGCTTCCGGCTCACTTGTTCCCTCCTTCACTCTGACCGCTGTGATCTGCTGTAGACTACCTGGCCAGGCGGTGTCGTCCCACTTGCGATCACTCTTATACAAACAATCAGGTTCTTATCAGTGACAGTGACAGGTTTGGCAACTCCCAGCAAGACGAGCTGCCCTGAAGTGTTATCTCCATGACAATCGCAGTGCCCCACCCTCGTTCCCATGGCAACCACACAGCCACTCCCTTTATCCCGCCTCGGCAGGCAGTAAACGGACCTCCCTCTAAGAAATGTCACATACCAACTCTTATTATTAGCAGTATAGTCAAGTTGGCAGCAGTGATGAGCCATTAAAAATAGAATGGAGCGGAGATATTTCCATATATAGCTTTACGTGCCAAGTGCCATAGATCGTCTTTCTTTTTTTAGCTGACGTTCCGTTTTACTCCACTAGGGAGCCATCCTAGAGGACAGAGGAAAACGTATGGTCCCTATAGGGAAAGGTATAGGTATCTTTAGTTCTTAATTCTAACAGAGGGGACAGCTACATATCCAGCAACCTCCCTTCCCAGTAAGCAAACTGGTACTCAATTTCTGTGGATGGCTGAGTGAACCTGTAAGTTTTTTCACCATGTTTAAGATGCTGACATTGTGCGACATAGAGAGTCGAATGGACATTTTTCCACTTTTTAAAAAATGGCTACCCCTGACATATTTGAATTCACAATCTTGGGATCGGAAGGCTGTTACTCTTCCACTGATCCGCAGAAGGAGTTGTAATTAATTAAGTTACATCTTAATGACAGATATGGAACATCGAGTCATTATCATATCCTTCCGGGTAACCGAATATATACAGTCAACTGAGAATTATCCATAGGGCTAATACGAATATAATAACGCCGCTGCTCCTGCAAAAACCTGCGTTGTGAAATATTTCAGCTTAGAACTTTGGCCGGTATGGTTCTGTCATCTCAGGTTCCACATTGTGCGAATATTGTCAAGAGTTCTTACTCTTCATAATGTATGTCCTGCGGGTCAGTATTCCTCAAATATGTTATTACAGAGCGGTTTTCGCAGGGGCAACGACAATATGTGTCAAATGCCGACGATGACAATAAATACCAACCCGCAACGCGTCCTTCAGACAGAAAAATTATCTGTACCTTGAGTTACACAGCCCGGACGTTGGGACATTTATAGGTTAGAATGCAAACTTATTGAAGGACATATGGTAGAGTTAGGAATCAAACTAAGCACAACACATGTTTTTATGATGCACCTTATTCCCATCCTATTACACATAGAACACTCAAATTTTACACATGCACCATATAGGTATCCTTTAAACACCCCCCCCCACCACCAAAAAAAAGAATATGGCATGATTTATACGTTTATTCCCAGATTTTTTAAAATAAATTCAACGTGCAAATATTATTTGTTTGAAGTGTTTTTCTCTAACGGCGCACTTTAATTAGAATGTGGCCCATAGAGAGCAACTAAAATTAATATATATGATTTATAGATTTAGATTTACATAATAGATGAGATATTATATTAATTTTATTAGTATTTTAAAAATTATTATTTGCTTTACGTCGCACCGACACAGATAGGTCTTACGGCGACGACGGGATAGGAGAGGCCTAAGGGTGGGGAGGTAATGGCCGTGGCCTTAATCAAGGTACAGCCCCAGCATTTGCCTGGTGTAAAAAATGGGACAACACGAAAAACCAGCTTCAGGGCTGCCGGCAGTGGGGTTCGAATCCACTATCTTCCGGATGCAAGCCCACAGCCGCGCGGCCAACTCGCCCGGTAGTTTTATTAACAAATTGGTCCTAGAAAATTTTAAACCTGAACCACCGTATTTTGATAATATATTTACAGTATTTAATACCTTTTTTGATCAATATTTACTTATTTTCAAGATATCTCTCTTCTGTGATATGGCGATTATCCCTGCGGATACCCTAAACAAATATTATTGTAATTGGTTCAATAGTTTCGGAGAAAAGTGTACCTTTAGAGGAAAATAGCTAAAAAATCATATTTTAAACAAGACATTATTATGAAAGTATTTTGTTCTGGAATCGAATGCATAAATCATCCCATATTGTTTGTTTGCCTTAAAGGGGGACTATATAGCGCATGTATAAATTTGAGGGTGGCATCTTAACACAAAAGAATTGTATTACTGTGTTTATTTTATTTTTATTTGTTTTACGTCGTACCGAGATAAATAGGTCTTATGGCGACGATGGGATAGAAACGGTCAAGGAGTGGTAAGGAAGCAATTAAGGTAGGCCCTACAGCCCCAGTATTTGCCTGGTGTATTTGCCCCCATGCAAGCTCACAGCTGAGAATCCCTGATAGTATTTCCAACTCTACCGTGCGTTCTGAAGCGAGTTACAAGTATACTCTAGCCCGGACAACAGTTCTGCAATGAGATTTGCATAAACATTAGAAACCCGGTATATTTAACCCCTAGAAGTTATGTTACTCTTGCTACACTACGCAAGAGCGGACTAGGCACTTCCTGCTAGCAAAATTAGTTTGCCATCTAACGTATTAGTTTCAGGTTCTAGATTTTACTTAACTGCAAGAAACCTAAACATCATTCAGATATTTATACACCACCCAAACGATTTATAACAATGGCGTGAACCTCCAGAGAGGCCTGTACAGGTCTTTCGAATTGATGCCCATTGAGGACCTGTGCGTCTGTGTGGATGGGACTCTACCTAGGTTGACATCTAATGTTGAAGAAGGGAGAAATCACCCATGCCCCAAGCCAGAAGAATTAACCAATGGAGTTTAAAGTTCTCAACCGCTCTCGGGAAACGAACTCGTTATCCCTTGGGCCAAAGGCCAACATGCAGACAAGTTAGCCATGGAGCTGGACACTGGTTGATGTCCAGTAGTGTATATTCTATTAGCACAGACTTCATTTACATGGAATTATGCTCACACGAGAGCTATTAATAGAAATTAATTCACAAAGGACACCGGTGATAATATCACGCTTTATTGCTGTGTATGATCGTCTATCGGAAAATTCGATTTGTTCCGCTGATATATATGATTACTTCCTGGAAGGTACGGAAATGCTAAATTCGTAACGGAGCGTGTTTAATTCATGGAACTACTATAACAAAATATTATCAACCACAATAGAATTCTCTCTAATACACGGAATAACCTGTCGAAATAATGAAATCTTAAGCGATGCGTAACACACAGCGTGTTATTGAGAGTCTTTAAAGACGATGTGTTAAGAATGTGCAGGTGAAATCTATGGTATAATCCCCTTTAATGAAACATAACTGATCCAAGAAAGGTCCGGCTCCCTGGTTGAATGGTCAGCGTTTCTGTTTTGGGTTCAGAGGGTCCCGCGTTTGATTCCCGGCCTGGTGGTAGATTTTAGCCGCTTCTGTTAACTTTTCTAACTCGGGTACTGCATGTCTGCGTTTTTATCCACAATCACATCGAAATATGCACCCAACATATCGCACTAAAAGCCGCGACAGATACACGCAACAGTGAATACATCCCTCCATGGAGCATTGGCGTCAGGAAGGGCACATCTGCGTAAAACAGGGCCAAGTCCATATTTGCGACACTGTTCGCACACGCGACGACTTCATCAGTGTGTAGGAAAAAAAAGCAGGACCAGGAGAATATGATTGTTATTGGTTTTACGTCTTACTAAACCGAACAAGTGGCAGTGCGTCGAACCCCACTGTCGGCAGTCTTGAAGACCGTGATCCGTGGTTTCCCATTTTTACACCGGGCGAATGCTGAGGCTGTACCTTAATTAAGTCTATGGCCGCTTCCTTCCCACTCCTAGCGCTTTCGTATCCCATCGCCGCCATAAGACCTGTCTATGTCGGTGCGACGTAAAACAAATTACGAATAAACCGCTTCACTAACTACTCTTACGGTTTTCGGAGACGCCGAAGTGCCAGAATTTTGTCCTCGGGAGTTGTTCTACGTGCCGGTAAATCTTCCGACATGGGTCTGACGTATTTGACCACCTTCAAATATACCGGACTGAGCCAGAATCGAACCTGCCAATCAGAAGGCCAGTGCCTCAACCGTCTGAGCTACTCAACGCGGGTTTCTCAGTATGACCAACACTCTAACGTTTTTTCTTGCTACTTGCTTTACGTCGTACCGACACAGATAGGTCTTACGGCGACGATAATCTAACGTTCATGCACGTGGTTTACGTAATTTCCGACCACCCCGTATTATAAATGCTATTAGTAAATAAGTGAAATCAGAGAATTTGTGGATGATATCAACTTATATCGAGTAATAAGTTACAGGATTGTGAGCAACTGCAAAAGGACATCGTTGAAGTTGTGAGATGGACCGCAGACAACGGTATGTTGACAAACAAGGTGAAAACTCAGATTGTAAGTTTCGCTGAGAGGAAATGTCCCCTCACTTTTCATTTTTGTGTTCATGAAGTAAATGTACTTTCTGGGGAATGCTGTATCTAGGTGTTAATACAAGGAAAGATATTTACTAGGGTAATCATATTAGCGTAACTATAAATAAGGTTTAACTAGTATTTCTACAAATGGTTATGCCGGTATTTAAGGGTTGTAGTAAGTATTTAAAGAAAGGCCGCGTTAGTGTGTGGTAAGAACCAAGTTAGGGGTTAGTTCAAGTGTATGGGACTCTCACCATGATTACTTAATTCGAGAACCAGATAACGGAAAGCAGTACGATTTGTGTTGGGTGATTTCTTACGAAAATATTACAATCATTGTGCTGGGAAGACTTGGCAGTAAGGAGAGATGCTATTATACTCAGTGGTGTGTTCCGGGCTGTAAGCGGAGATATGGTGTGGAATGATATTATTGGACAAATAAGCTTGAGAGGAGATTTTTTAATTGTAGGAAATATCATGTTATAAAGTTGGATTTAAGAGCAAAGTAAAGGGGGAAGTATTCGTTTATAGGAAGGGGAATTATGAATTAAAATACTGTAATTTACCAAGGAGGGTGTTCGATAAATTTCCAAATTCCTTGAAACAATTTCAGAAAAGGCTATGTAAACAATTAACAGGGAATTTACCACCTGGGCGACAACCCTCAATACAGATCAGCGGTAAAAGAAAGACTCTCAGCTCAATAAAAGTATCGCAGATATTCAATAGAAGTGTGCAGTTTAAACATCCCCATAGTAATAATTGTCCGGTGTTGGTATTGGATTTTTAAAGTTTATTTCCTCGTGCAGACGCTGCTTGGAAAGGGCAGAGAGGGTAGTTCACACTTGTTCTCGAGGGATTGAAGAGTTACGACGGAAATTCTTGGCAGTGGATTCGCGCATTGCCAAGCAAGCTAGCCAAGCTAAGCCAATGTGGAGAAAGAAAGCGGCTTGCCATTTGCCCGGTTTATGGTGCCACTGGAGCACGTCCTCGTATATCGCTATCGCAACGCTTCCAGCGGCCTTTTGGTGTAGTAATGGCTTCCTTCTTTTGTTTCCTCTTTCCCTTATTGTCAGATCTTTTCTGCTGCCATTTGCTTCTTTTACAACACTCTTATCTGCACGGTTTCTATCCAGTTGATTGGAATCTTAGGAAGGGATAATGCTTAACTCCGAAGGTGATCAGATTAAATTATAATAATAATAATAATAATAATAATAATAATAATAATAATAATAATAATAATAATAATAATAATAATAATAATAATAATAATCGTCATCAGCTGCAAATTGTCCAGCTCCTCGGCCGATTGCTTACCATGGCCTTCGGTTTAGATGGCCCCGGGTTTGATTGCCAGCCGGGCTTGGTATTTTAATTACGTATGGCTAACTCGTCTGGTTTGAGAATGGGTGTTCGTTTTCGTCTTATATACATATCTCTTCGTCTGTATAAAATACACCACGCTACCAACAAGCACAAAAGCAGGCAATAGTGAATATACCCATCACACCGGTTTGACGTCAGGAAGGGCATCCAGCTGTAAAACCGGGCCAAATCCACATACTGTGTCAGCCCCTATATATGAGGAAAATGGTGGAGAAAAGAAGAGACCGAGCTCTTGAACCCCACTGTCGGCAACCCTGGAGATGGTTTTACGTAGTTTTTCATTCTCACACCAGGCAAATGCTGGGACTACGGCTACTTCCTTCCCACTCCCAGGTCTTTCCTATTCTATCGTCACCATAGAAACTGTGTCTGTGCGACGTAAAGCCAACTGTAGACGAGAAAAATGTAAATCGGCAGCTACTTATGTCCTAAAAGTCCGCTGCACACATTATACATTTTACATAGTAGCCTTCAGTTCAGAGGGTTCTGTGTTCGATTCCCGGCCTATCAGGAATTTTAACTGCGTTTTGTTAATTCCTCCGGCGTGAGGACTGGGTGAATTTTTAATACACATCTTCATATACACACAACACACCAGATTTCTGGTGACTAAAATAATATTATTATTTGTTTTACATCCCACTGACTACAGTTTCATGTTTTTGTGGATGTCGAGGTGCACGAATTTTGTCCAGCAAGAGTTCGTTTACGTGGCAGGAAATCTGCCGACACCTAAAATTTTCGAGCACGTTCAAATACTACCGGACTGAGACAGGATCGAACCTGCCAAATTAGGTTCAGAAGGCCAGTGCTCTACCAACTAAGCTACTCAGCCCGGCGTAGTAACTAGAGCGGGTTTGGCGGATCATGGTCTTGTGTGATTGTCGTTTGAGCTCTTCATCACTACGAAGATTTTGCTCTAATAATTCAACTCCAGCAGAAATGGTTCGGCAACAAAGTAAGCGATTCTCAGCAAGTACATCCCAGGATTGAGGATTTACATTTGTCACCTTCATGTTTTGTTTAAGCTTGCATTTATAACGTCTCAGATATTCACCTCAGTATCTTGTGCCCGAAGATCATCATAAAGAATTTGCGGAAGAAGCCTGGTATCATCATACGACGTAAATGTCCTGTCCATCTAAATCGGTGCCCAATAATGATGGCTTCCCCACTGTAAAGACATGCTTTCTTACTGTTCTTGAATCAATAATAATAATAATAATAATAATAATAATAATAATAATATGCTCAGCATAGCAGCCTTCGGTTCAGAGGGTTCTGTGTTCGATTCCCGGCGGTGTCTGGGATTTTAACTGCGTTTTGTTAATTCCTCCGACGTGAGGACTGGGTGAATGTCTGGATAAATATATTCATGTACACACAACACACCACATTATCAACCATCACATAAACATGCAACATTGAATAAATCTCTCCACATAAGGCTGGCCGTGCGGTTCGAGGCGCGCAGGTGTGATCTTGCATTCAGGAGATATAGGGTTCGAACGCCAGTGTTGGCAGCCCTAAAGATGATTTCAGTGGATTTTCTCTTTCATTTCAGGCAAGTGCTGGAGCTGTACCTTAATTAATGCCACGGACACTTCCTTCCCACGCCTAGCCCTTTCCTATCGCATCGTCGTCATAAGGCCTGTCTGTTTCGGTGAAACGTAAAGCAAATTTTAAAGAACTTCCACATAGCGTTCACGTCCGGAAAGGCTTCCCGCGGTAAAAGTGGGCAAAATATAAAAGTTTTGCTAATCACAAGAAATTACGCAGGGACCAGGAAGGTAATAATAATCATAATAATATAATAATCATCAATCATCATGTGAGTGAATCGCAGCATCTAGTTTAGAATGGTCGGGAAGACAAACAATCAAATTTGTATTTTTGATGTTATTTGAATGAAATGGCGAACTAAATATTTTCCGATCAACGTTAACCGTTAATCGGTCACAAGTTACGAAAAAATCAGCCTGATAAAACTGACTATAAAAGACAATATACAGTAGATGGGAAACGTGACATGGTTTGAGATTATTATCATGACCACAAAACTTCTAACAGGCGTTTGATATCCACAATACTGTAACCATAATGTGGAAGGCGGAAAATTGGTATAATTACTTCATGATGGTCAGGAATGTTCTGTGAGAATAGCACCAGAAGAAAAGAAAAAACAACTCTCAAAAAATATTAGACGCCTTCATTCTTTTAAGGATAATGTGTTCAAATATCTTTCAGGATAAAATAGATATGTGAATAGCCATTTATTAAAAGGGCCCAAGTCACTTAATTTAAGAATTAACTTTTTTCATGTACTGTATATATTCTTTTACCTTAGATGCTAAAAGGGCCTTCAGAAGTGCACTGAAAGTGGTTAATAAAGTTGGGTAAATATTATGTTATGTGTTAAGAGGGCATAACCTGCGAATTTAGCAGACAGCATAACTTACTGGGATCTGTGAAATTGGTCAAAACTGCCTTGGGTCAATTTTTTTGGCTTATTTACATCAACAGTAGTTAATAATATACAGGGTTATTCACCTAACATGTTACACGCAAATAACTTCTACACCATTAAAGATATCAGCATTCTGTTTTCATATTCGTAAATGATACGCAGGGTCTTGTAAAATAACGTGCTACATAGTCTCATGGGGTGATTAACAACCGAGATATTGATACTAACTCCATATTTTTAAATGGAACGGCACAAATTCATACAGCTAATTTGAAAGTTCATCTGCGTACAAGTTCAAATATGTATTTTCAAAATCGGACAATTACTTTTTGAGATATAAGTATGAACAGCAAGTGCTGTTTTGCATGCCGTATTAGACAGCGTGAAGTCGGGCAAGGACATATTGAGGCGCAAGCAGTTCCCTGGGAGTGAGTTCAGCCGCAGAATGGGTACCAGGCATGTAAGCACCTCGTACACATGTGATGGGTCTGCAACGTGTGTATGACAGACGAACACATGACAGGACAGAAAGGGTTGATGTGTTTAAAAGGAATAAGTACTTTGCTTTGAAAGGAACATAACGAAAGCTATAATTGTCACTGGTTTTAGTGTACAGTTCATACTACTCTATGAGTTGAGAAATAAACATAATACAAAACACCGGAAGAGCTCCTTCTAGAAAAGCAAATGGTCAGAGCTGATCGTAGTGAGATGGCAGCAACACTATTATTTATGTTTTATTTTACACGCATTAATCTCCGCAGAGCTCCAGCGCGACTGTAGTAGCGTGCATTCGGGAGAGCGTAGGTTCGAGTCCTGCCTCGCCCAACCTGAAAGTGATTTTCATGGTGTCCCATGTTCAACACCAGGCAAAAACGGGATACGTACCTTTGTGATAGGCCACGGTCGACTTCCTTTCCAAATCCTTCCCATACCCATCCGTGAGAAAAAACGCTCAATTGAGCGCAACCTATTACATGTCAAAACAAAACAACTTTAATCTCCCTACCCCGTTGTGTGTTCGCCAGTCATACAATAACGTTGCACACCTAGGGTATGTTACGGTACATCACATTATGTTTACAGTTCAACTCCTGGTATCCGTTCTGTGGCTGGAATCAAGGCCAGGAAGCAGCTTGCGCCTCAATATGTCCATGCCCGACTCACGCCGTCTGATGCGGCAGCAAAACCGCGCATAGTGTTCTTATTTATATCTCAAAAAGTAATTGTACGGTTTTGAAAATACTTACATATTTGAACGTGAACGCAGTTCACCTTTTAGGCCAGCTGTATGAATTTGTGCCGTTCCATTAAAAATATGGAGTTACTATCAATATCTCGGTTATTAATCACCACATAAGACTAAGTAGCACGTTATTTTACAAGGCCCTGGGTGCCATTTACAAATATGAAAACAGAATGCCGATATATTTAATGGTTTAGACGTTATTTCTGTGTAACATGTTAGGTGAATAACCCTGTATATATGGTCACTATTGAATAGAGCTACTGTTTTGCTTAACAAATTCCTACATGAGATCGGAATATTATTATTTTATACAGAATGAGTTCTGAGAGCGAAAATTATGCTGATAATGGTAAGAAAAGAAAGAGACGTGTAATTGAAAGCTCTAAGCACAACGTAATCAAAAGAACGAAAAGTATAAGAAAGGAGCATGAAAATCATGTTGGAATAATTGTGAAGTGCAAAACCATGGGAAGTGATTGTAAATATCACGGTGAGATTAAAAATGTTACCTGGCGGTTTAAAAATGCTCTAAATATTTCCATGTGCAGGAAGAATAGCTTGGCAACTGTATCTGAAGATGGTTGTCTATCGATCTCCAATCATTTTTACAACAGTTTTTCGACTAAGAATGAGCAGGATGTCTTTATTAAGAGTGTAGTATATATCGAGGATGTCAGTAGAAAGACACCACGAAGCGAAGAATGCAAGAGAGAAATCTGTATATACAATTTAATAGTTGGTCTATGATGAAATGAGGTATGTCTCTCTGCATTTCCAGCTGTATTGGCAGTAAGTTATAAACTAATTAGAAAATGGAATTCATTACAACTTTTGGTTACCTGAGAAAAAAAAAAGAAGTGCGTGGCCACAAACAGTCTTTTCCAGTGAGGGAGAACACTTATAGTGGCCGGATCCAGACACCAATGTTAGTTACAGTTTCTAGTTTTAATTGAAGAACATTTGGACGTCAGGTTTGATCAAATACAAGTGCAGTAGATAGCTGTTTTGCGCGTAAGGAGTTACACTCAGGTGTCACTATCTAAATGGCGTTGCCAAACGAACAGTTGTACTCGTACTGTGGTTGTTGCTAAGTGACAAAAATTAGTCTTTTTTCTTTCCTTCCGCATTGTGATATTTCATGTATTGCATGCGTTTTATGAATAGCTTGTATGTGATATACGAGGATTGAAACTTAAATAGTAGCAGCACTGCTGTGGAGACGCTATGCAACGAAATCTAATATTGTCGCTGATAGCACACGTTGGTTACATACCTACCTTACCTCAGAGCAAATGGACTCGCCCTTCCCACATCACCTGTGTGCGCACATGCGAAAGAAACACAGTCACTTGTGAGCTAGCGGTCTAACGTAACGTTGTCACTATGGTTTCCAAACAGGAACAACGGAGTTGGACCAAGATTGAATGTGCCAGAGGTCGTACAGCACGACAGTGTCATCAAGGTCTTCAAGAGGCTTGTGGGGAATCTGCATTGTAGTACGGAACTGTGGCACGTTGGGTAAAAGCCTTCAACGATGGTCGGCAAACTGTGGCGGACATTCATTGGGCAGGTCGCCCTACGAGCGTTAGTGAAGAAGTGCATGCTCTTACTGGACAGTGATCGAAATCAAACGATTCGTGAGCTCGCCCAAGAAACCAGATTAGCGCATACGACTGTGCTTCACATCCTGAAAGAACGCCTTGGCATGCGAAAAATTGCATCAGGATGGATTCCGCATGATTTGACGGAAATGCACAAATGGTTGCGTTACGACGCTGCTAAGACACACTTTGATTCCGAAGATGAAGGAACTAATAATAAATAATAATAATAATAATAATAATAATAATAATAATAATCGTATGGCCTCAGCTACCGTGTGCAGACATTTCGATTTGACGCCATCTGGCTGTCTGCTCGTCAATTTCGACGTTCCGCTTTACTCTAGGCCCACTAGATGGCAGACAGAGTAAACCGGATCTCTGTTGGGCGTGTCTGGCTGAGATTTAATGAATTTTGTCGGGTAAACACCAAATGTGTCACCAGAGATCTTTTACATGCCGACATCGTACGACATGGAGTATCGAATGGACTTTTTTCCGCCCTTCAAAAATCCGACTACCTCTGCCGGGTTTGAACCCGCTATCTTGGGATCCGGAGGCCGACACATGACCACGGATCCACAGAGGCAGCTATGAAGGAACTACTTCGTTTCAATCGCTTCAGAACTGTTGCAGAGATTCGACAGGCAATAGACCGCTCCATTCGCACCATCAACAGAACAAGCTCTGCTAAAGGTATACGTCGACATCCACATCGCTGGCAACGGGTTGTACACAACGCTGGTGACTAAATGGAAGAAGTAAAGTTGCTAACATGTAACTCTTTTTGTACCTGTTGTAAATAAATAGTTGCCACTATTTAAGTTCCAACCTTCGTAATTGTGCATGATGTTTTGCTGGCTGCATGGCTACTTGCCGAATGCCAAATAAAGGAAAAACTGGGAATGTCTGTAAAATATGCCTGTTGGTGGGGGAGTACGATTTTTTATTTCTGCGCGCGGCATGCATTTCTATGATTCCGTAACATTCCGTACCAATCGACGTGTAAGTCGTACAATTCCTTGCAATTATGAGTTGTGAAGTAAAAGACTAAGAACAGACAGTTGCTCCTCAGTTTACGATCCAACTGAATATCTCTCTCCAATGATACCATTCATGTTAATGTTTCAAAATATCTGGCAATTCTCGAAATTACGTACTCCGTGTATCTTGTAATAATTATCCTAAATATACATCAATGGTACCGGTATGTCAAGCAAAATATTTTCTATTCAATGATACACTCATCATACGCCGGAATATACATTCAGTAGTCGATATAACGTAAAGTAGAAATCCACCACGACACAACTTCGTCCTTAATAGTCACAGGGCAACCGTGATAGTACCAAAATTTCGATCTCAAAGAATGCTTCCCAACGGTGCCATATACCACAAGTCAGTATGAATATTTAGATAATCAAATCAACTACTTTTCAAGAACATTTTCAACTCCAAATTTAGAGCCCTCTCTCGACATGTTTTTTGTTGCGGGATTCGAACCATTTTGTTATGTGAATGTAAGACGTTAACTTATCTATCTTTTGACCTTAACCACATTCGTGTGTTTTGATTTCGGCGTTATTAATCACAAACCAAATATTTTACCCCAAAATCTTCACTTTTTGAAAGACCGCTCTCCTACTTCTGTCTCGTGTATTATACCCAGATTGGATCTTCAGTTCCGGAACTATAAGTCCGAGTGTGGTCCCATGATTTCGTTAGAATAAGGTTCAAATATATGTAGCCTGACTAATCAGACGTTGTCACGTCAGAAACCAAGCAATATAGCCGAGCAGCAGCCGCCTTGCCAGACCAAGGTGCATAATTAGCTATTGCACCCATTGTTGACTTTGAAAATCACTTCGCTTGTGTATGATTAGGTTACATTTTTATTGAACATTTAGTGAGCAAGTTGCAAAAATCTGGAATCCAGTCGCGCCGACATTTCTACAGTAGGCCTACTCCTTCCTCTTGTCAGTACGTGTCGCCCAGCGCAATTATTTCTTCATTTGTCGACGGGGTGAGTAAATCAGATGGTAGAGCGCTGGCCTGTCTGTATATACTAATAATAATAATAATAATAATAATAATAATAATAATAATAATAATGGTCCGCCTCTGTGGTGTAGTGGTTAGCGTGATTAGCTGCCACCCCCGGAGGCCCGGGTTCGATTCCCGGCTCTGCCACGAAATTTGAAAAGTGGTACGAGGGCTGGAACGGGGTCCACTCAGCCTCGGGAGGTCAACTGAGTAGAGGTTGGTTCGATTCCCACCTCAGCCATCCTGGAAGTGGTTTTCCGTGGTTTCCCACTTCTCCTCCAGGCGAATGCCGGGATGGTACCTAACTTAGGGCCACGGCCGCTTCCTTCCCTCTTCCTTGCCTATCCCTTCCAATCTTCCCATCCCTCCACGAGGCCCCTGTTCAGCATAGCAGGTGAGGCCGCCTGGGCGAGGTACTGGTCATTCACCCCAGTTGTATCCCCTGACCAAGAGTCTGAAGCTCCAGGACACTGCCCTTGAGGCGGTAGAGGTGGGATCCCTCGCTGAGTCCGAGGGAAAAACCGAACCTGGAGGGTAAACAGATGATGATGATGATGATGATGATGATAATAATAATAATAATAATAATAATAATAATAATAATAATAATAATAATAATAATAATAATAATAATAATAATAATAATAATAATAATAATGTTTCAGTTCAATTCGAGCAAAACCAGAAAGTTCGCCATTTCTTTAATGAGGTAATTTCTTTCCTTTCCAATAGTTCCAGAGACATCACGAGCACCTGTAGGACGTCTTTTCTTAAATGCAAAGATGTACTTGCCCTCAAACACATCAAAGCTTAGCAATGAGAAAAGAACCAATTTATTTATTTGAAAAGTAAATGGCAAATGATTCGGAATGCTAAAAGTCATTACATAAAAGAAAAAGTGACAATTTTGGAAGTTCCAAGGTGTCATGTTAGTATTGGTATTCTCTATGTTAAATGAACACACTGAATGAAGTAATATCTATTCCTTGCAAACTTTGTATTAAGCGGGGGAAAATGTAAGTGATTTCCTTAAGACGAGCGTTCTGTAACGATATTCTAATTTAGGGGCCGATGACCTTCGATGTTAGGCCCCTTAAAACACCAAGCATCATCATCATCATCACCATCGATATTCTAATTGTACACTGACTTAGCAAATGTCATGGGATAGTCACCTAATAGCGTGTGGGGCCTCCTCTGGCCCTGCGAATTGCAGTGAGACGCCGTGGAAGTGAGTCGACAAGTCCCTGGTAGTCCTCTGGACGCAGCTGACACCAAATCGTTTGCAGAGCGGCCGCCAATGATAGTCTGTTCGTGGGTGCAGGATGCATGGCACGGAGCCTGCGTTCCAGGACATCCTAGATATGCTCGATAGGGTTCATATCGGGGCTCCTGGGTGGCCATGGCAGTCGTTGGACCTCCACTGCATGTTCCTGGAACCATTCCCGGGCGACGTGGGAGCGATGTGGTGGCGCGTTATCATCTTGACCACCGCAGAACCGTCTGGGCGCTGGAAGGCCAAAAATGGGTGGAGATGGTCTCCGAGCACCTCAATATACCGCGTACCATTCAAAGTCTCTTCCAGAACAACTAGAGGAAAATGCACCCCAGACCATAACAGGGACAACAGCGCCGTGGATCACACCTTCGAGGCAGGCAGGATCCATCGCTTCATGCAGTCTGCGCCATACACGGTGCCTCCCATCGGCATGGTGCAGTTGAAATCGTGATTCGTCCAATCATATCACGTTACGCCATTGTTCCAGTGTCCACCCCTAGTGACTGGTGATAAATGCGCGTCGTTGTGCCCGATGACGTTGGGTTAACAATGGCACCCGTGTGCGGCGCCGGGTCCCAAACCCCATAGATCCCATGTTCCTACGGATTGTCCACTGGGAGGCGTGTCTAGCACGGCCTGTGTTGAATTGAGCCGTGATTTGTTGCACGGTTGCCCGTCTGTCACTATTGACAATCCGTCTCAGTTGTCGCCGGTCACGGTCATCGAGGGTGGCTGGACGGCCGGTCGTTCGTCTGTTGTGGACGGTGACACCCGCATTCTACCATGCACGATACACCCTGGACACGGTTGATCGTGCGAAGCCGAATTCCCGCACCACTTCCGAAATCGCACTTCCCATCCGTTGTACACCGACCACCATACCCCGTTCGAACTGTGTCAGCTCACGACGACGTTCCATGTTACACCTGTCACATGCACAGTCACTGCTCACAAGGTCTCCTATACAACAGCCGCTGGCGCAGGGGGCGTGTGGTGCGCATACAACACACCTGCGCATCAGTTCTCCGCTATCCCATGGCATTTGCTCAGTCAGTGTATATATTCATGATTTCTTCCTGGAAAAGTAATTGATATTTGTAATTGTAATTCGGACCAATTACTTTTTCCTTGTACTTTTCTCTTCACTGAATTTATCAAACAGCTGTCACGCTCTATGACGTCAAACGAAGATATATTATTATTATTATTATTATTATTATTATTATTATTATTATTATTATTATTATTATTATATGTTTTATTCAAAGACACCTTCCCGCTTTTATGTGGCGCTCGTTTCAGGACTTGGTCGTGGGTTTATGGCCGTATACACCTTTAGAAACTATTCACTGGTAAAAGTAAAGTCAAAGTAATCTCTGTACAGGCCATGAAGGCCCTAGAAGGGATGGAAGGGAAAGACTATCAATATCCGTAACTGCGGCACCAGGTGGGGTAGAATGGTCAGCTCTACGCCCGGCCACCTTTGCTCGTAGGAATTATCTTGGTAGTCATTTTTGGTGTGCTCCAAATCCCAGTCACTCCATGTGAGATTTGTGCTGAACAAAGCGGAGGCAGGACAGGTTTTTCTCCGGGTACTCCGATTTTTCCTGTCATATTTCATTCCAGCAACAATCTCCATGAACATTTCATTTCATCCATCAGTCATTTATCACTGCCCTAGAGGAGTGCGACAGGCTTCGGCAGCCGGCACATTTCCTATCCTCGCCGTCAGATGAGGGCTTCATCTATTCCATTCCTGACTCGGTCGAATGATTGGAAATAGGCTTTGGATTTTCATTTTCACTTTTGATGTAGGCTGAGTGAACCTCAGGACCATATGCACCTCCGGAAATGGAAATCTCGTTTCTTAAAGTTTACGGCTTCCTAACGGGGAATCGAACCCACGTCCTTCCGGGAGAACCGAGCTCGCCTTTACTTCCTCGGCCAGGTAGCTCCTACTCTTCACTGGTGCTAGTTAAAATCCCACCGGAAGGCGCCAGAATTTGAACTCGAAATCACTGCACTAGCGTGCCCTAAATAATAATGTATGTTTAGTCCTCAGCCCGAAGGCTGGTTGGATCCTCAACAGCTCCACCATTAGCTGTCATAGATGGCCTAGACATCACTGAAGAGGCGTACTCGGGAAATGAGGAGCGAGGTAGTTTCCCGTTGCTTTCCTCACCGAGCCAGAAGTTGCTATTAGATATCAGTCTGCCAAGTCCACTGAAAGCATGCACCAAGCGACCTTATTAGCAATATTTTCACACCATTCATAGCAGGGACTGGCTGCAGAAGGAATGACATTACTAGCATCACTCATACCTCAGTCACTTTCATTTTGTCAAAGCCAAGGGTAAAGCTGAGACAGATCAATGAAAGTAACAAGATTGCTCTAGCTAGCCCATACCAGAAGACATAGCGCACTGTAAACACTAGGTCCCGCCAGCAAAGGCATTCAATAATAATAATAATAATAATAATAATAATAATAATAATAATAATAATAATAATAATAATAATAATAATAATAATAATAATAATAATAGAAGTTGTCTGTTCGATTTGTCTACTTTCACTGTTTGAAAAATATGCCAGTCGGACCATAGGTTGCCTCCCAAAGGAGTTCTTTAACGTGCTAGTAAATCAATTAACAAGACCTTGTATTTTATGTCCTCTTAAATAAACCTATCACCAGACGAGTTGGCTGTGTGGTTAGGGGTGCGCAGTTGTGAGCTTGCCTCCGGGAGATAGTGCGTTCGAACCCCACTGTCGGCAGCCCTGAGGATGATTTTCCGTGGTCTCCCATTTTCACACCGGGCAAATCCTGGGGATGTACCTTAATTAAGACCACGACCGCTTCCTTCACAGTCCTAGGCCTTTCCCATCCCATCGTCACCATAAGACCTATCTGTAACGGTGTAACGTAAAACAAATCGTAAAAACAAAAATATAAGCCTATCAATTAACAACAGGGAGATTCGATGTCCCAAACTTGAGTGTTGTTGGCTGTGCTTTTCAGTCAGACAGTTACAAAAGACGTCAAAATAGCTCTCTAAAATGTCCAAATAATAGAGCTTTTCGATTATTCACGTAGTGATGTCTGTGCAGGGTGCGAAATCGGAAAAAAATGGTAGGGGGTGGGGGAGGAGAAGTATCATAGGGCTTAACCACTCAAAGCAGTACCCGGCCGGGGAGGGCGTATATAATTCCCTTGTATCTAAATTAGCCATTAACTCTGAAAAATGTAAATTTAAACTGTTTTTGTTTGAATTCTGTTATAATAAGAAAGATGTTCAATGGATAATTATTCCCGGGTTTCAGATGGACTTGCCAGAATCAAACATGAAAAATAGGCTGCATGTGCGGAGTTGCCACCGCTGCTTTGTTTTATTATCCAAGGCCTGGCAGTCATCCTATTATTTCTATCTTATCTGTATTATTGTTGTTGTTTTTATGAAAATATGCACAGTAAAAAACACTGATTTCAGTAATATATGTGTTACATTTTCCTCATTTTATAATAAAAGAATCCCCCCTGGGCAATTTTAGTGGGGGGGAAACCTTTGAGATAAAATCATCGGTGAGGGGGAACCCTCTCCCCCCCCCCCCGCGATTTCGCACCCTGGGTCTGTGTTTCTAAGACATTTCTGCTGCGACATTATGATACACAGTTATCATATTTCTCTGTGGAATCTGGGTCAACTGTCAAATGCACTTCTTTTTAAACTCCTTCATTTTTTTTAGATCTATTCAACTTCCTGTTTTCTGTAGCTACTGACATCACGAAGTTAATCCTCGATATAACATCTTTCAGAACTTTCTATATGCTGCACTGGCTCCAGAAGAAATTATATCCCTCCGAAAGAAAGCAACAGAATGACATTTGCTGTCGAATAATATCAGGTGATTGACGTAATGGAGCTAAATAGAATTTCTTTATGATTGTTTGTACCCGGATATATGGCTATATATTTATAGTTATATAAGTGGGGTGAGGACTTAAAGGGTAGGTTGTTGTTGTTATGATTATTGTTGTTGGTGATTAGTTTTAGAAATTTCCACTCCACCTAAGGATCTTGGGGGTGTCATGTTCAAGTTTCTAGGTTGCCTGAGAATGCCTCTTTATTTCTGCTTTTTCTTCCTGTTTATACATCACTACACTTCGATTTCTGTTTAGAATAAATTATATGTTATTACCTCCTTAAAATTTCAAATTATTCGTTAATATTATCCTCAACACTTTCTTTTGCCATTCCGAAAACTTTTAGGCTCACGAAAACTATAGGCCATTTCTTCGGGGGAGAATGTTTCCACAGGGCGAAAGGAATTCTTACGGTTTTGTACTTGCCTCTGAGTCCCAAATTCGAATCCCCATCTTGACCTTCTCGGGGAGTTCAGAGAATTTTAAATTGTTCTTGTTACCTTGGGTGTATCAAGTTCTCTGGCATTAGATTGTAAGGGTGCTTGAAATGCCAGTTTATTTCTTGTCTATATTCATTTTTATTTCTCCCTACACTCCGATTTGTATTTATTAGTAGCCTATATTAACAACTTGTTTTTCATCGCACCGACAGAGAGGCCTTATTAGTAGCCTAAATTAACAACTTGTTTTACATCCCACCGACAGAGATAGGCCTCATTAGTAGCCTATATTAACAACTTGTTTTACATCGCACCGACATAGATAGGCCTTATTAGTAGCCTATATTAACAACTTGTTTTACATCGCACCGACAGAGACAGGCCTTATTAGTAGCCTATATTAACAACTTGTTTTACGTCGCACCGACAGAGACAGGCCTTATTAGTAGCCTATATTAACAACTTGTTTTACATCGAACCGACAGAGACAGGCCTTTTGGCAACGATGGAATAGGAAAGGGCTAAGTCAGCCATTCAGACAGACAGAGAGGCAATCAGTCCGTCAGATAGTCAGTTACGCAGTAATAATGACCCAGGTACTATCATGAATATCACATAACCTTGATTGCTGCTGATTTCAAGAGAAATATGCTGTGCAGCGAATTAGAGGATTGCATTTTATTATCCAGGTTGTAGAGTCGGACCCTGAATGAGCCAGTCGGCATCTAAGGGTGTTTAAATACGAGAGATCCGTTCAGTAGAGTTACTAGCTCGCTATATAACGTACTTTTGGGCAATATTCCTGCACCTCTAAAATATAAAGCAATTGAATGGACGTTAAACTCATATTTAATATTATGATTGTTATATTATGTCCGGCTCCATGACTAAATGGTTAGAGTGTTGGCCTTTGGTCATATAGGTCCCGGGTTCGATTCCCGGCAGGGTAGGGTATTTTAACCATAATTTGTTAATTTCGCTGGCCCGGGGGCTAGGTTATGTGTCGTCTTCATCATCATTTCATCCTCATCACGACGCGCAGGTCGCCTACGGGAACCAAATCAAAAGACCTGCATATGGCGAGCCGAACTTGTCCTCGGACACTCCCGGCTCCGAAAGCCAAAGGCCATTTTATTATTATTATTATTATTATTATTATTATTATTATTATTATTATTATGCCCGGCTCCATGGCTAAATGGTTAGCGTGCTGATTTTTGGTTACAGGAGTCCCGGTTTTGATTCCTGACGGGGTCGGGAATTTTAACCATAATTGTTTAATTTCGCTGACATGGGGGCTGGGTGTATGTGTCGTCTTCATCATCATTTCATCCTCATCACGACGCGCAGGTCGCCTACGGGTGTCAAATCAAAAGATCTGCATCAGGCGAGCCAAACTTGTCCTCGGACACTCCCGGCACAAAAGCCATACGCCTTTTCATTATTATTATTATTATTATTATTATTATTATTATTATTATTATTATTATTATTATTATTATTATTATTATTATTATTCATGAATACTGGATTTTGACTACAAAAGAGTTAATTAACGCTCCGATAAGCCTACGTTCTGACGAGTTTTCTAGACTTCAGTACCCTTAAATGTCGACAGACAGCGACTGGGATTTCCTGCTATCTTGAGAGTAGAAGCATTAAACAAGTTTTCAAGGACGGCACATTTACAGAGAAGTGCATATCGATGGTGGAGGAGGGAAGAAACTCTTTTTCTGACGAGCATCCCACTATGATGGTTCCTGTGTGCTTTAAAAATGAGTGGAGTGTAGTCAAGTTGTCTCTGGGGAAATCTCTGTCGGGGTGTGGTCTCTTCTCTAGATGGAACAGATAGGCCTGTTTATCTCACAAGAAAACTCCCGTTTGAGGCTCTACTCACTGTCAAATTACGGAGTATATGAGAGTAAAAGACAATGATTTAAAGTAGCCAAGCAATTATTTTCTGTAGTCGCTATAATATATACTGCCGGGCTGAGTGGCTCAGACGGTTAAGGCGCTGGCCCTCTGACCCCAGCTTGGCAGGTTCGAACCTGGCTCAGTCCGGTGGTATTTGAAGGTGCTCAAATACGTAAGCCTCGTGTCGGTAGATTTACTGGCACGTAAAAGAACTCCTGCTGGACTAAATTCCGGCACCTCGGCGTCTCCGAAAACCTTAAAAGAGTAGTTAGTGGGACGTAAAACAAATAACATTATTATTAATGTATATTACGCATTCGAAATCGTTTACCACATTAATTTTTCTGCAACTATTCAGGTGGTCATCCATCATAAGAATTTAACTATGTCATGGAGGAAAACTAAAATTTTGGCTCTTTGACTCAATGGTCATCTGAATCGTTAGTGTCACGGAGCCGGGTTCGATTCATTGCCGAGCCGGGGAACTTAACTGATTAATTCCTCTGAGTCAGGGAATGGGTATTCGGTTCATCTTAACGGGAGTTATGAATGAAATATTTGATTTTTGAACCAAACATAAATCGTGTTTTATTCTTATAAACATAGTCCATTCCTTCCTCTCTCCGAAAATGGTATCAATTAAGTCGCTCCGTCATGTTTAAATCCCTTAGCGACTTTCTAAAAGGCGAGTGCTATGCATTTAAAAACCTACGACACGCCCTGAAGCAGCACAATGTGTTATGACTTTGTGACTCAGGATAGAAAGTGAAGCCATGAACAAGGTAAAATGAGAAGAATACATAAATAATAATAATAATAATAATAATAATAATAATAATAATAATAATAATAATAATAATAATAATAATAATAATAATAATAATAATAATAATAATAATGTTATTTGCTTTACGTTCCTCTAACTACTTTTACGATCTTCGGAGACGCCGAGGTGCCGGAATTTAGTCCCGCAGGAGTTCTTTTACTTGCCAGTAAATCTACCGACACGAGGCTGTCGTATTTGAGCACCTTCAAATACCACCGGACTGAGCCAGGTTCGAACCTGCCAAGTTGGGCTCAGAAGGCCAGCGCCTTAACCGTCCGAGCCACACAGCCCGGCCAAGAATACACCAGAAGTGGCAGAAAATATCGAAGGAAGAAAGAACCGGGAAGTCTGAAGGGGAGATATACGGTGTAGGGCAGTTCTGAAATGAGTAGATTATTCTTTCGCTTTTTTCTCGCTTTGCAATTTTTTCGATATGTTGCTCTGTACAAAATGCTCCTTGCGATGCAATTCTTACCAGAATTTGTTTTAGCTTAGTAAGATTGTTCTCAAAGGTCATCATCATCATCATCATCATCTGTTTACCCTCCAGGTTCGGTTTTCCCTCGGACTTAGCGAGGGATCCCACCTCTACCGCCTCAAGGGCAGTGTCCTGGAGCTTCAGACTCTGGGTCGGGGGATACAACTGGGGAGTATGACCAGTACCTCGCCCAGGCGGCCTCACCTGCTATGCTGAACAGGGGCCTTGTGGACGGATGGGAAGATTGGAAGGGATAGGCAAGGAAGAGGGAAGGAAGCGGCCGTGGCCTTAAGTTAGGTACCATCCCGGCATTCGCCTGGAGGAGAAGTGGGAAACCACGGAAAACCATTTCCAGGATGGCTGAGGTGGGAATCGAACCCACCTCTACTCAGTTGACCTCCCGAGGCTGAGTGGACCCCGTTCCAGCCCTCGTACCACTTTTCAAATATCGTGGCAGAGCCGGGAATCGAACCCGGGCCTCCGGTGGTGGAAGCTAATCACGCTAACCACTACACCACAGAGGCGGACTGTTCTCAAAGGTACAAGTATTTAAATTTGTAATGGGTTTTACAATACTTTACATTCCTAATACGAATTTTGATGTTCATTGTTGGGTTAATATTATTTTTTAATATATTTAGAAACAAAATATTAAACATTTTTGGACAAAATATTATTCAGCTGGTACTAAAACCCATTGCTGTTTCTAGTTACATTAGGTAAATGCTAACAAAATTTCAGCATGATAAAACGAAATATGTTACGCAAGGGACTTTTTTTACGGGACTACTTTGTAAGTATAAAAATTGAAATTGCGTTTGAACCAGTACTGCTACACTTCTCTAATTTGGTACAATATGTGTTTTTTGTATCTAAATGCAACAACTAAATTTGGTAAAAGCAGATAAGAATTGTGTCCGCCTCTGTGGTGTAGTGGTTAGCGTGATTAGCTGCCACACCCAGAGGTCCGGATTCGATTCCCGGCTCTGCCACGAAATTTGAAAAGTGGTACTAGGGCTGGAATAGGGTCCACTCAGCCAACACTGAGTAGAGGTGGGTTCGATTCCCACCTCAGTCATCCTGGAAGTGATTTTCCGTGGTTTCCCACTTCTCCAGGCAAATGCAAGAATGGTACCTCACTTAAGGCCACGGCCGCTTCCTTACCTCTTCCTTGCCTGTCCCATCCAATCTTCCCATCCCCCCACAAGGCCACTGTTCTGCATAGCAAGTGAGGCCGCCTGGGCGAGGTACTGGTCATCCCCCGACCCAAAGTCTAAAGCTCCAGGACACTGCCCTTGAGGCTGTAGAGGTGGGATCCCTCGCTGAGTCCGAGGGAAAAACCGAACCTGGAGGGTAAACAGATTAAGAAGAATAAGAATAATAATAATAAGAAGAAGATAAGAATTGTAGATGTTTCTAAATTCAGTCCTAACTCCCCTTAATACAACACACCACACTACGAACCAACGCAGAAGTACGCAACAGTGAATACAGCTATTCACATAGGGTTGGCGTCCGGGAGGGCACTGAGACATTAAAAAGCTGGGCCAAATTCACGAGTACTGACCTAAATAAATTGGGAAGAAGGCCAAGAAGGATGATAGAAGGAATATGAAAAAATGCACTATAGACAATACGGGACACTTCAGTATTCTCGCGTACTAAACTGAGAGACATGTTGACAGTGATGCACCTGGCGTCCCGACCTTAAAACATCAGGCCGCAAGATTGAAACTACGAAAGTTGCAAGTAAAAACTGACAGAAATAATAAAACTAAATAATGATTTTTACTTCGTTCTACTACGAAAGTTGAATGTAAATACTGATAGAAATAATTAAACTCAATATTGACATCGTTTTGTCTGAATGCGTGGCTGAATGGTCAACGTTGAGGCCTTCGGTTCAGAAGGTCCCGGATTCGATTCCCGGCCGGATCGGCAATTTATCGACCCTGGCGGGAATCGAACCCGAGACCGCTGTGACCAAAGGCCAGCACGCGAACCATTTAGCCATGGAGCCGTACGATGGTTCTGAAGAAAAATTCATAATTAATTTATAGTCTCTACTCACAGTAGAGTTTCTGATTTTTCAGTCAATAATTCTTTTCAGATCCAGGGTTATTTACAAAAAAAAAAAAAAAAAAAAAAAAGAGTTTCAGTCCATTCTATCATCAATGGAAGTTGGACTATTGACTTTTGATATACACTTTATAAACCAAAAGCGGGCACAGTTCGGCTCTATGAGCAGCGCTCCACCTCAGACAGGTAAAGGAGCAGTGCATGAGATCTGACGGAAGGTTGGCCCTACAGCCTAGCAGCGAGGCCCTCAGTTACAACTAGGAAGGGGTGCATATCTAAACAGATTTAAACTTTTAACTGTTTTATTGTGCCTAATGTCTCAGTCTATTCAGTGCATTAGATTATGGTGAGGAAACAAAATATGTCATATTGTGTATAGAAATGCTACGTGCTAGGTAAATGAGTTGAATGATCATAATTTCATTACGTTCTGCGTAGGAAACAAAATTAATTATTGTGATATGTAATATTTTACTCCTTTGACTACCACCTGTACTCATGTCCGCCTCCACAGCGCAACTGTTAGTGTTATTAGCTGCCGTCCTCGGGGGCCCGGGTTAAGAATGGCAGACGGGGTGGTATGTGGTTGAAATGGTACATGCAGCTCACCTCTATTGGGGGTGTGCCTGAGAAGAGCTGCACCACCTCGAGATGAGGACACGAGTTTACTTGCTTACCTGTGCTCATAGAAACACTGTAGACCAAGATGAAAGTTACTCTAGACATACAGCATAAACAATGAACGTCAAACGAACTGCACGATTGTATTGCATAAACATAATATAGTCAGCCAGGTACATTGCTTTGCTTTGCTTGCTCCCTGACTCCGTATGTTGCCATCTAGTCTTTACATCACAAACGATTAGAAGTCAGGTGCGCTCGGATCTTACAGCGCTCATGCCGTTAGCTCAAGGAGCAGGGCTCTCTCATTGTCCATCTATGGCAGCGCCTCTCAGGGTGCAAGAGCCTGGTGCATGCAATGTGCACGGTGCAAAAGACGACATCGCTTGGTTCCCCAGAGTGCAGACCCCCACTCCTCGATTTGGACCAATAGCGCTGTCTCTCTCTTTCCCCACGCCTGTCTCACTCGCTCCCCCTGTCTCCCTCTTCCTCACTTGCTCCGTAGCGCTCCAAATCCGAGCCGAGTTCAGCCGAGCATAGCCGAGTAGCCGAGAGATGAAGCGTTGGTCCGAGCCGAGCCGAATGGGAACGATGCACAGTGCACGGAGCTTTTGCGCCTCGATTTGCACGCGTGAGATTTTGGGCGTTTGAGAGACGATGATCTATGTTACAAACCGTAATCAACATTTGCACTCAACGTTCGTTTGCGGTTCAATTTACCGAGTTGTTCCGTGCCATTTGCTGGCTTTATGGGTTTCTTTTCAGATGGATCGGAGTTTGCCGTTATATGTTTTATGCGAAGTTCTGCGTAATAAATAATATAGTAGGAAGTATGTTTATTTTTGGTCGGTAGATACAGGGTGGGTCTCAGCCCTCAAGTGTCCACGGCTCTACCGTGGCTCTACGCCTTTGCATTCGGGAGATGGGACAGGGCTGGACCTCACGGCTGGCCCCAGCCACCGGCTGTCCTGAGAATGGTTTTTCGTGGTTATCCATTCTCCCGCACAAAGGCGAATGCCGAGACAGTTCCTCCAACCCCCTCACCTTCTCCGAGCATCTCCTTCACCGTGACAAATCTCCCGGCCTGAGAGACGGCGTCACCGTCTAAGAGGCACTCTAGTAGTAGTAGTAGTAGTAGTAGTAGTAATAGTAGTAGTAGTATGTTCTTAATCTTTGTACTTTAACAGATAGCAGACATTTCTTTGGAAGAGAGAGTATTCAAACTGCCCGTCTTCTCGCCTGAATACTCAGTGTAGTGGTCTCCGGATCAGAGGGCTCGTGGCTCGGTTCCTAGCTGGTATGGGGAATTTAGCCGTTTCTCAATAATTCCTATAGCTCGGGGAGTTATTTGTACATTCTAATATACATCCTTATTTCCATACAAAACACCACAGAAATACCTCATATTGAATGCATCCCGCCTAATAGAATTAGCGACAGGAACCGCAAAATTAGGCTGAATGCACACATAATGACGATTCTAACAAGGGAAGGGCGCGTTCCGGGGAATCACCGATCTTACGTAAATTTTGCGCACACGTTAAATGAGCCAAGAATAACACAACGTCCAAAACATTTATTTTCGAAATTAACTGATGCGACCTACAGAAATCGTTAAAGATCGAATGTTTGAATTGGCACACTTGGCTACGAAGGAATGCGACGCGTGCTGGGTTCACTCGTCGAGGGACCGCGCCACTGACCTTTCTATTCCGTTAGTAACTGCCTAGCACTTCGCGAAAATGATGTAGTGGTACTAAGAGAAATAATAATTCCCGCATTGACTGTGGGTTAATAAGACAATTGTTATAATGAAAATAAAAGTTAATCAGTATAACAAGGGACGTTACACACGAAAGCAAGGTACTCTTCATAGCTTCCGCAGAAATGGTGCTCGTGGTAGAAATGTTGAAAGCACATAGCGCTTCTACACCAACCTCACCTAAGGTGGCGAGGATAAGGGCTTAATGTCACATGTTCGATATTTTCCTTCCAACGCGAAAATAACTTTGCCTATGTTCATTACCATTATGCAAACAAACACTTGTCCCACACGACTATAAGCGTATGTCAGCGTAGCCTCAGATCAACTGTTGGACAGTGCGAGTTACGGATAGGGTATTGAGTAGCGGCCTGCGTAGCCGAGCGCGCTGATTCAAACATATGAACTTCAACGCTTCCTGTAGGTCGCATGAGTTATTTTCCTAAAGAAGTATTTTGGCCATTGTGTTATTCTTGGCTCATTTCACGTGTGTGCAAAATTTACTTAAAATCGGCGATTCCCCGGTATTTGCCCTTTTCTTCTATGAAACTGGGAAAAGGTCTGGTCGAATAAGAGGCGAATTTTTAGACTCCTTAATTTTTTTCAACTGAGCCCTTAAAACGTGCAAATTATAACCAATATATAGCAAATATTGTAAAGATAAGTTCTGTCTTAATTTCCCCGTCGGTGCCTTTCAAGAATATCTGTGATGTGTTACGAATAAAGCATTCAATCACTAACCAAAAGTAAATTACCAAGGATACGGAAGCAGATTCCGCTAAGCTGGACATTTCTTGAAACTGCCGACTCGTTTGTAACTTTATCTTTTATTTGTTTTAACACAGTTACATCACCATTTCTCAACAGGCACTTAATCATGGTTTTTCCTCCCTTTGTATTCGCTGTCCCTCTAGTTCATTAATCACCACAGATGGGAGTCTTCTTTTGTAGTGACCTCAGGTCTCTGCTTGTCCTGTCTATCTTCCCTCACTCATGCAGACCCTTCTACTAATGTCATCTTTGTCTACCTCCTCCTGCTACAACTGACATGCTACTATTAGCAATACACGGTTCTCTTGGGATCAGAACATCTGCTACTGGACACTACTGAAACTCGTATTATTACAACAGTTTCTACAAAAGGTCTTATCTGTGGAGCCTTAAATGCGGCAATTATAATGCAACGACAGACTGTTTACGAGCGCAGGCATTATGTTTTAGAGACAAGGAAGACCACTTTTGTCATAAAATGTGGCGTTAGATTAGACCAAGGGTATGAATATTAAGCAGTGAGTCATATAAAAATATGTATTGCCATTATTCCGTACAGTGAGTTCGACAGAGAATATCATATCTGAAATATGCAATCGAATTTAAATAATTAGCAAATGTAGCACATGTCGATCCAAATAGAAAATTAATTCTACTTGATTTCAATATGTCAATGACTTACAAATTGAGGGGGAAATCTGGAGATAAACTGTTTTGAAACCCAATGTATGGATTTTCGTGAAATATTCACCTAATGTCTTCTAAAGTAAAGAATATTTCTAAAATATATTGGAGATATATTTTTACATAGTATTGAAACATTTTTTTCCAAGTTGATTTACGTCGCACCGACACATATAGCTTTTATGGCGACGATGGGACAGGAAAGGGCTAGGAGTGGGAAGGAAGCGGCCATGGCCTTAATTAAGGTACAGTATCAGCATTCTCCTGGTGTGAAAATGGAAAACCACGGAAAATCATCTTCAGGGCTGCCGACAGTGGGTTCGAATCCCGAATACTGGATACTGACCGCACTTAGGCGACTGCAGCTATTGAGCTCGGTGGCAGGGGTACCGGATCCATAATATACTATATATTAACCGACTTCGAATTCATAAAATCTGTTTAGAATGTACGGGTTTTCCGGGATTTTTCTATGATACAGACCGCTATCTGATCTGTAGTTAACTAAGTATCTCTAGGCCTAAGATAAAGTGAAATCTGTCTTCAAACGAATAAGGGTAGAAAGTCTCCAGGAAATTAGGCAGAAGTACATGGATATGATTAGTGAGAAGTTCCGAACAGTGGACAGTAAGCAGGTTCAGGATGTAGAAAGAAAATGGGTTGCATACAGGGATGCTATAGTAGAAACTGCAAGGGAATGTCTAGGAACAACTGTGTGTAAAGATGGGAGAAAGCGAACTTCTTGGTGGAATGATGAAGTGAGAGCAGCTTGTAAACGTAAAAGGAAGTCTTATCAAAAATGGCTCCAAACAAGGGCTGATGCTGACAGGGAATTGTACGTAGATGAAAGAAACGGAGTTAAACAAATAGTTTTTGAATCCAAAAAGAAGTCGTGGGAAGATTTTAGTAGTAAACTGGAAAGGCTAAATAATAAATAATCTTAGGAAGGGAGGAAAAAAAAAGAAATGAACAGTGTTTCGGGTAAAATAATTTCGTGTGGCTATTTCTAGCCGAGTGCAGCCCTTGTAAGGCAGACCCTCCGATGAGGGTGGGCGGCATCTGCCATGTGTAGGTAACTGCGTGTTATGGTGGTGGAGGATAGTGTTATGTGTGGTGTGTGAGTTGCAGGGATGTTGAGGATATCACAAACACCCTGCCCCCGGGCCATTGGAATTAACCAATTAAGGTTAAAATCCCCGACCCGTCCGGGAATCGAACCCAGGACCCTCTGAACCGAAGGCCAGTACGCTGACCATTCAGCCAACAAGTCGGACAGTGTTTCGGGTAATTCAGGTTAACTTATAACAGATCCCAGGGAATCACTAGAGAGGTGGAGGGAGTATTTTTAAAATCTCCTCAACGTAAAAAGAAATCTTCGTGGTGGTGCCATGAACAACCGAGTTCATGGGGAGGAGGAAAACTATGTCGGTGGAATTACGTTTGAGAAAGTGGAAAATGTGGTAAATGAACTCCATTGTCATAAAACAACAGGAATAGGTGGAATTAGACTTGAAAAGGTGAAGCATAGTGGGAAGGCAGGGATGAAATGGCTTCATAGAGTAATAACATTAGCATGAAGTATTGGTAGGGTACATTCAGTTTGACAAAAGCAGTAATTGCACCTATCTATAAGCAAGGGTACAGGAAGGATTGCAACAACTATCGAGGTATCTCATTGATTAGTATAACAGGCAAAGTAATCACTGACATCTTGGAATGGATGGTGCGATCAGTGGTTGAGAGTAAGTTGGATAAAAACCAGTGTGGTTTCTGACCACAGAGAGGCTGTCAGGGTCAGATTTTCAGTATGCGGCAGGCAACTGAAAAATGCTACGAGAGGAATAACAGTTATGTTTCATAAATCTGGAGAAAGCATATGACAGGGTACCGAGGGAAAATGTGTTCGCCCGCCATACTGGGGGATTATGGGATTAAGGGTAGATTATTAAAATCAATCAAAGGCATTTATGTTGATAATTGGGCTGCAGTGAGAATTGATGGTTCAGGGTACTTACAGGCATTAGACAAGGCTGTAATCTTTCACCTTTGTTGTCCGTAGTTTACATGAATCATCTGCTGAAAGGTATAAAATGGCAGGAAGGGATACGCCATTTCATTTCAATGGATTCTGTTATGGAGGGTTGGAGAAGTAGAGGGAGACCAAGACGACGATGAATAGAAATAAATGAGGCCACAGCCCAAGTTGCAAATCGAGGATTGTGGCGACCCTTAGTGAATTCACAGAGGCTTTCTGACTGAACGCTGAAAGGTATAACGGTCTATAATAATGATGTATGTATGTATGTATGTATGTATGTATGTATGTATGTATGTATGTATGTATGTATGTATGTATGTATGCATGTATGTATGCATGTATGTATGTATGTATTGCACCCTTGAAAATTGGTTATTAGTTTATTTGGGAAGAATATTTTAATTCTAGTGTGGAACCATGCATAAATTTATCATCCAGGAAGGTGATTTCAACTCTGCACTGTTTGCTAGCCAGCGAGGGGAACAGGTTTTTCCCGTGCCGTGCATACGAGTCTGTTTTTTTTTTTGTGCCTTGTTGAAGACAGCAGAAGGTGGCACGTGGACAGGAACTCGACCAGATTAAAAGCGATCAATACTTTGAGATTTTGACGTCATGATATTCAACCAATTGGACCGCAAGGTTAGCCTGATCGCAAAGTCTTAGCCAATAAAAATTAATTAACAGACACACCTACGTCTTGAAGGAATAAATACCCATGTACTTGAGGAAATCATTCTCTTTTGCTCTCTTTTGCTTTCTTTGCTCATTTGCATTCGCTCAGTGCTCATTTGGTCTTTGCTCAGTTGCCTACGGGAAGAATTGTTCGAGCACATGTGTTACTGGAAACGACGTATTCGACGTGGAATCTTACCAGTATTCATTTAAGGAAAGACGAGAAATTTTCTGCTTCCGAGGAAATTTTGGGACAAAAAAATATCGGAAACGCCGCAGTTCAGATTTCTTTAGTTTTATAAACCTGAAGAGAATCAAATGAGTTAGATATTTGATCTCAAAATAATTTCGTTATATAATTTGAAGCTTAAATAATTAATTGAAATAATATTTAATTAATAGAAGGGAGTTATTGGATTTTCATGTGACGTAGAAATTTGACTTACAATTTAAATGAATCGCAGAGTATTGTCAATTTAAATTATAATTCAAGAAAAGGAAGAATAATTCATATTTTGAGATTTTGAGATAGGTTTTTCTCAAATAATAATTTGTTTAATTTCTTAGGACGATTTATTAAGGCTTAATTTCGTCTGTTTACAGAATTCAAATTAATGGAGAACTGCGGAAGAATTCCGGCAGGGAAGAATTATTTAATTTTATTTCAAGATTTTGAAAATATTTCTAGAACCTGGAAAGTGCTAATATTTTATTTAATAAATGTTAAAACCCACTTCTTTTTAGTGTTTTCATTTGTCGTCAGTCCTTAGATTGTCCCTGACCCCTATAATTTAGCGTCGCCTGTAAGCGAACGTTCCGCCTCTGGGAACTTTTGCTTACCGGCTGAGCTGCCCGGCAAAACGGGGGCAGGTAGTACAAATTTGGCGCCCAACGTGGGGCCCGAATTTAATTGACGACGCCAATCTAAGGACTCGATCTTGCAGTCCACAATTTGGACATAAGCAAGATGCGGCGACAATAGGATTTTGGGTTATTTGATAACATTTATTAGCCCAGATCTCTGTGGCAGAGAGCACTTTAGTTAAAGTTAGGAAGGGCCATGTTGAATGTTTGAAACAAAATCTTGGAGATTAGGAAAATTTCATTTTTTTTATGCGACAGCATTTGCGCAACATTTCGGATTTTAATAGTTAAGTATTATTGAAATGATATACAAATCTTCCCCTAAGGAGGTGAGCTTAATTCATTAGTAGACGTGGAACTGGACTCTGGTTTATACTCTGATATTATTCTCCCCGAGGTCTGAACTGCCGTTTCTTGAAAAGTTTATTGTTATTATGGATGAATGGCGTGCATTTTTGGAGAATGCGTTAGGGAATTTGAAGGATAGTTTGAAGCAGGACCTGAAGGAGAACAGTGATAAATTAAAACAGGAATTAAAACAGGAACTTAGTGCTGAATTTAGTGAAAATCAGGAGCGATTGAAACAGGACCTTAGTGCAAATCAAGCTAAACTTGAGCTTAGACTGACCGAGAACAATGATAAATTAAAACAGGATCTTAGTGAGAATAATGAAAAACTGAAATTAGAACTGAACGAGGGACAGGATAAATTTAAATCCGATCTTAAAAATGCATTGGAAGAAATACAGAATAGGACGGACGAAAACATTAATAAGCTGCACAGGGACGTGAAATTATTTAATGGTAAAATAGCATCCATTCAGAGTGAACTGGTAGCAGTCAAACAGAATTTCTCAGACTTTAAAGGTGAAATACAGGCGGGTATTACAAGTTCGTTAGCTGAGATGTCGAACGAAGTTAGTGAGAGACTCGCTAAAGTCCAGACAGATGTACTACAGGGGCTTGATAAATACAAAAATGAGGTGGAGAAAAACTTTCAGAATATCGAGGAGAAAATTGTGGATAATGCAGACGACCTTACAGCGACTAAGGCAGCATGGAGTAAGAAGTTTACCGGCCTTTACGAAACTTTGAAACAAGTGGAAAAGGGAGTCATAGCAGAAATAAAAGTTTCCCAAGTAACCACGTCAGAAAGGCTAGAATATTTCTATGAGACTATCGAAGAGACGCAGACAGGTCTCAAAGAAATAAAAACTGAAATGGACAAGGAAATTAGCGAAGTAAAAGCTGAGTCCGAAGCATCGAAGCGTGAACTTCAGGACGGAATTAAGGAGCTTGTTGAAGAGCTTAAGATAATTAAACTTCAGGGCGAGAGGCATAATATTGTCACTTCTACATTATTGGAAAGGCAAGGTCAATTAGAGAAGCGGACGTCTGGTGAAGTCCCGTCTTCGACTCCAAAAGTGGTGGACATGGCTAATCCCTTAAATAACACCAACCCTTACATAAATCAGGACAGTAGTGGGATAAATTCGGCAAATGTTTCAGGTCAGACTCAAATTGTTAATATTATTAAACTTCATGAGGAACAACCGAAGAAGTTCAATAACGTTAAAGGCGTTACTCCTAAAAGCTTCATTCGTGAACTTCAGGAATACTTCAGAGATAATAAGATACCTCCTGAACGCCAACTAAGGGTAACTGAACGCTATTTAGAGAATTCAGTATTAACATGGTATGAAGCATTCAAATATTCATTTGAAGATTTTGAAGGGTTCAAGAAGGCATTTCTGGAGAGATATTGGAACAGTGACCTACAGCATAATTTAAAAACAGAACTTTACGCTAAGAGGTACGCTTCTTCTACGCCCACACGCTACGCCGATTATTTTTCAGCCCAGCTACGTAAACTAAAGGAGCTTGATATGCCACCCTCAGAAGTTGAAGTAGTCCGTGTAATAATAAGGCAACTTCCAGCGGACATTCAACGTATAATGATTGCTTCGAACGCGCAGACCGCAATTCAGGCCGAAGCCGTGCTCCGACAGCTCGACCTAACTTCGAGAGAGCAACCAAGGCGTAATCTAGGTCAAGATCAACAGGTGTTACAAACTACAGTCGTCCGAGCCGACAGTGGAGCTTCGTTCAACCAAGGGAAACCTAGCGGTCGAACTACAAAGGAAATGTCACCGAGAGACCGTTCTCCTAGGTCAGGACACAGAAGTGACGAGGAGAGAGATTATTACCGAAGGAATGTACGACGCAGACCCTATGAAAATATTCGAGGAAGGTGGAGAAGAAATAGCGAGACTAACTATACGGGAGGAAGAAAAAGAAACTGGAGACAAGAAGAGAGAGAGAAATACATCCAGGAATTACGCAAGGAAAATCAGGAGAAATCCAAGTGGCGTCACGCGATTCAGGACCAGGACGTGAACCCAGATATAGTAGGAGCGGAAAGCTTAGAATACCAAAGGGCTAAGCAAGAAGAAAATCGCCAGCGCTATGAAGAGGTAGATTATAGCCAAGGGGCTATTAAAAAAAAACATCCATCCAACTAGAAAATGATAGTTCGAATCCTAACTCTTGTAATTCAGAGGTCCCGAAGGAATGGATTGTAGTTCAGATTGATTCATGGGTTACTAAATCTGATGATCTGTTAGAAGAGAATCTTGAGACTAGTAGAAATGATGTAAGGACATTACCGATAATATTAGCTAGAATTTGTGGCGTGAGAGTTAAATGCTTAGTTGACACCGGCTCCACTATTAGTGTAATATCAACATCATTTATGAATGACTTAAGAGAAAGGCATGAAATACCCATCATTCCCGTCTCACATGTTAAAATTAAAGGAATTATCCCTGACAAGATTGTGATTTGCAAGCAGCAGACATTTCTCGATGTGGAAATCGGAAACACCAAGTTCCCTAATATATTTTTGGCCATGACAAATATTAAATTTAATATCATTCTTGGAATGGATTTTCTTACATCATACCACGCAAACATTAGTTTGGACTCCAACCAAATAGTATTTCGTCTGGAGGAATTTTCAGAAATTACAGTCATGAATCCTGTTGATGTAACCGACCAAGAGGTGTTCCACATAAATTGCGCCTTACCATCGAGGGAGAAAGAAGACCATGAGGCCTTAGAAGAAATTCATCAGGTTCTGGATGACATCATTGAAGAGGGCGAAAATAGAACGCATCCCTTGGATCTTATAAATCAGAAGGTGAATTCAGCTCAGGGAAATGACAAGGAAAAGGAACAACTACGAAATCTATTATTAAAATATAAGAACTTGTTTGATGACAAACCGGGACAAATTCCAGATTTTAAATATTCATTGGTGGTAACTGACTGGACTCCTTTCAAGAAGAAGCCATACCCGATCCCGGAGAAATTCCATTCTAGAGTGGAAAAATTAATCGAAGGCATGGAAAAGGATGGGATCATAATGAAAGCCAGTACACCCTTTCTTAGTTCTTTGGTCATCGTAAGCAAGCCAGATGGATCCCTTCGTTTGTGTTTAGACGCTCGTGAGATAAACCGGAAGTTGATCCCTGAAAGAGACCAGGCACCTGCTATTAAGGAAGTTCTAAGGAAATTTCGAGGGATGAATCTCTTTACGTCAGTCGACTTCACTTCCTCATACTATCACATTCTCCTGGAGGAAAAATCTAGACTCCTAACTGGATTCATGTTTAATCAACAGACCTACGTCTTCCGAAAATTGCCCTTTGGCATATCTAATGCAGGAAGCGCTCTTATCCGAGCATTGGATCGGTGTCTTACGGAGGAAGTAAAGAGCTTCACGACTAAGTACATTGACGATTTACTGTTGACCAGTGAAACCTTCGAAGATCACTTATCTAAACTGGAGAAATTGCTGGAGAATCTTTCTAGAACAGGATTCCACATAAATCTAGCCAAGTCAAAATTCTGTCAGACTGAAATTCTATTTTTAGGACATATAATAGATGGTGAAGGAATCAGACCTAACCCGGTCAAGATTGAAGCCATAAGTAAATTTTCAAGGCCCTTAAGAGTGAAACATGTAAGGCAATTTTTAGGAATGGCCAACTTTTTCGCCAACCATTGCCCTAATTTTACGCAGACTGTCGCACCTTTACAGGATATGCTAAAAAAGGGAAACAGATGGAAATGGAATGATGAATGTGAGACAGCATTTAATAAGACCAAGGAAATGCTGATACAAAACGTCAAATTGGAATATCCAGACTTTGGAAAACCATTCATATTACAAACAGACGCGTCAGGTATTGGGATTGGAGCTGTGCTATTCCAAGAAAATAAGGAAGACCCTGGAGGAGAATATTGAGAAGGCAGCTAAATCTCTAAAGGAGCAAGCTGAGAGAAGGCAACGACGTGTCAGAAACAAGAAGTTTCGTCGTCCATTAAAATTACATGAGCTCGTGTTACTCAAAAAACCAGCTTCCTCAGAAACCACAAGTAAATTTTATGCCAAGTTTGCACCGTTATTTATTGGGCCGTATAAAATTATTAAAGTCTATGGGAACAATGCTTATCGCATACAAAGTCTTGATCAATCATACGAAGGAGTTCATAATGGTTCAAATTTGAAAAGTTATAACTGTCCTAACCTCCTCAGTCCCGAGAGGAAATGAAGTTTGTTACAAGTTTGTTTTTTGCATCCTGAATTCAGTTAGGTATCAAATAACATGTGAAAAGTAATACTTTTCTTTCATCATAGATCTTTCATTACATAACTAAGTGTCCAGCAGGCTGGACACTGGGACTCAATTGTTGTAAACAATGAGAAAAAAGTGAACATAAATTACGATTCTAACTATCGAGCATCAATTGTTTACCCACCCTATGCATCTGTTGTTAACAATGTAACATTCAGCTGTGAAACTGGAGGAAAATCTGCCTCTCACTCGAAATACACAGAAATACATTACACTTAACACACTTGAATTTCGTTTCAGATTTACAGTCCTTATTTCGACATCTTAGCCATTTGTTTTTGTCATTAATTTTGTAGAGAGGCTAAAATCATGCCAGGTCATTTATCATTTCATGAAATGTTGATTTTCTTACGTCGTCGTTGGGAATTGGAGCTGGGGAACTTTTCTTCCTTGGTGATTCAGGGCTCTCATCGTCCTCATCAAAAGAATGAATTGTCTGTCTTCTAGAAGTGCCAACAAAGCTGAGTGATGATCCAGTGTAGATCTTGAACTCCGGGAGATCATAAATTCATTACATCTGTGACCAGGTTGAAGTATCTGTCGTATTTCTCGCAGTGAACTAAATGTTCACTTGGAGTTCTATCTTACACCAGTTTCACTACAACTGACCTTCCAATACCCAAATAAGTGGAAGGCTTGCCATTAGGCCACATTTTGGCTCCTTGATAGATGGAAAGATCGAGTACCAGTCCATCTGGTATTGCAAGAGCAAAATTTTTAATACCAATTGGATTTGGTTGTATTTTCACAAACTGTCTCCGTGACACAGTTCGTAAATGGAATCATCTGCTCATCTACTGACAGACTGCGTGAAAGCGGAAGAGTCAAGCACTTTCTACGAACAGTATCAAGTATCGGCTACCTTCCACCATTTATTTTCCTATTTTTCTTCATCTGAAACTCCTAAATTGCCAACAAAATGCAACTAATTCCTCAATTTGAACATGCTGTCTGTAAAAAGGACAGCCACTGCAGGCACCCTTAATCCCTGACGATAGTACATCCGAAATCTGGGAAATTTCATGCATCCTGTAATCACATGTGCCCTCCACAAGTTGCTTAATTTCCTTCGTAATGGTCTCAAGTGGTTTGTGATTATCCTGCGAGGCTCTGATATTAGTTTGTTCAGCTACAATCTTCCATATTTCAACAGAAAAATACTGCTCGAAGTACTTTAGTAGTATCCCTAGTTCCCTCCCTTCCTCAGACCATTCTTCCTCAGATAGATCCTTCATTTTGTCAGCAAATTGCTGCCTCTTCCATTTCATATTCCTTTGCTTGGTAGACTGTTGTGCAGCGGATATGTACATCTTGAGATTCATCTGGCTCTGGTGATGGATCAGAATTTTCTTCGGAAGAAACCACACCCCACGTCATAAACATATCATCTGATAAATCATCAATGTCACTGCCCTCTTCCCAACAGAGTGAATATGTCCTCATGTGTGGTAGGTTTTCTGTAAACTAAACATAATAGAAATATTATTATTATTATTATTATTATTATTATTATTATTATTATTATTATTATTATTATTATTATTATTATTATTATAAAGCACAGTACAAAAATAATGAATCAACCTATAAATTAATTTTGGATATATTCTATTTCAATGCAACAAACATTCGGACTGAAGTGAGTTAAGATCTCACTTTGCAAAGACGTCATATTCTCCCACTGAGCTGAGATACTGAACAAAGACCTCGTGTCCAGCCGGCTGGACTTCCTAAGAAATACAGGATTAAGCAAATAAATTATCTAGGTACATTATGCTATATTATATAGAGAGCTTATCCATTACATGTAAAAATAATTTCAATTCATAAATATACAATAATTAGTAAATTATTTCGATACTGACCCTTATTTCATTAGGAAGTCTTCCCACCCATCTCAGCTATAGACGACATGATGGCTGAACACTAATAGCCGACTTCATAAGCATAAAATCAAAACTTAAAAACCCAAAGCGTAAAAGGTACATCTGCAGCATACTGGACATCAGGATTTAGACAGTGTAAAACGGTATTTCTAGCATTTACAGCTGTATATATGTGTGTCCAGCCGGCTGGACATCTGGATTGAGGAGGCTAAACAATCTGCTGTAAATCAAATAAACGTCATCTTTGAAGAGGAAACGTCATGGAACGAAGATGAGGATCCGATCTACCTTCATGCTTCAACGCAGGTCGATATGACGGAAGAAGTATGCAAAGAATGTCAGGAGTTACAAGATTCCACTATGAGTCAATTACGCTTGCTTTGTGCTGCGCTGGAACTGGACAATAGTAGGCTACGTGCTGGAACGTCATCTGGAATAATTATGGAATAGTGTGACACAAAACTGTATTTCAAAATTTTCAAGGGACATGTTAATTATATTTCCAGATAATAATGATTTAATCTGCCCATCAAATCATTATTTCAGCCACGGGAGAAATATGCACCCTTGAAAATTGGTTATTAGTTTATTTGGGAAGAATAGTTTAATTCTAGTGTGGAACCATGCATAAATTTATCATCCAGGAAGGTGATTTCAACTCTGCACTGTTTGCTAGCCAGCGAGGGGAACAGGTTTTTCCCGTGCCGTGCATACGAGTCTGGGTTTTTTTTTTTGTGCCTTGTTGAAGACAGCAGAAGGTGGCACGTGGACAGGAACTCGACCAGATTAAAAGCGATCAATACTTTGAGATTTTGACGTCATGATATTCAACCAATTAGACCGCAAGGTTAGCCTGATCGCAAAGTCTTAGCCAATAAAAATTAATTAACAGACACACCTACGTCTTGAAGGAATAAATACCCATGTACTTGAGGAAATCATTCTCTTTTGCTCTCTTTTGCTTTCTTTGCTCATTTGCATTCGCTCAGTGCTCATTTGGTCTTTGCTCAGTTGCCTACGGGAAGAATTGTTCGAGCACATGTGTTACTGGAAACGACGTATTCGACGTGGAATCTTACCAGTATTCATTTAAGGAAAGACGAGAAATTTTCTGCTTCCGAGGAAATTTTGGGACAAAAAAATATCGGAAACGCCGCAGTTCAGATTTCTTTAGTTTTATAAACCTGAAGAGAATCAAATGAGTTAGATATTTGATCTCAAAATAATTTCGTTATATAATTTGAAGCTTAAATAATTAATTGAAATAATATTTAATTAATAGAAGGGAGTTATTGGATTTTCATGTGACGTAGAAATTTGACTTACAATTTAAATGAATCGCAGAGTATTGTCAATTTAAATTATAATTCAAGAAAAGGAAGAATAATTCATATTTTGAGATTTTGAGATAGGTTTTTCTCAAATAATAATTTGTTTAATTTCTTAGGACGATTTATTAAGGCTTAATTTCGTCTGTTTACAGAATTCAAATTAATGGAGAACTGCGGAAGAATTCCGGCAGGGAAGAATTATTTAATTTTATTTCAAGATTTTGAAAATATTTCTAGAACCTGGAAAGTGCTAATATTTTATTTAATAAATGTTAAAACCCACTTCTTTTTAGTGTTTTCATTTGTCGTCAGTCCTTAGATTGTCCCTGACCCCTATAATTTAGCGTCGCCTGTAAGCGAACGTTCCGCCTCTGGGAACTTTTGCTTACCGGCTGAGCTGCCCGGCAAAACGGGGGCAGGTAGTACAAATTTGGCGCCCAACGTGGGGCCCGAATTTAATTGACGACGCCAATCTAAGGACTCGATCTTGCAGTCCACAATTTGGACATAAGCAAGATGCGGCGACAATAGGATTTTGGGTTATTTGATAACATTTATTAGCCCAGATCTCTGTGGCAGAGAGCACTTTAGTTAAAGTTAGGAAGGGCCATGTTGAATGTTTGAAACAAAATCTTGGAGATTAGGAAAATTTCATTTTTTTTATGCGACAGCATTTGCGCAACATTTCGGATTTTAATAGTTAAGTATTATTGAAATGATATACAAATCTTCCCCTAAGGAGGTGAGCTTAATTCATTAGTAGACGTGGAACTGGACTCTGGTTTATACTCTGATATTATTCTCCCCGAGGTCTGAACTGCCGTTTCTTGAAAAGTTTATTGTTATTATGGATGAATGGCGTGCATTTTTGGAGAATGCGTTAGGGAATTTGAAGGATAGTTTGAAGCAGGACCTGAAGGAGAACAGTGATAAATTAAAACAGGAATTAAAACAGGAACTTAGTGCTGAATTTAGTGAAAATCAGGAGCGATTGAAACAGGACCTTAGTGCAAATCAAGCTAAACTTGAGCTTAGACTGACCGAGAACAATGATAAATTAAAACAGGATCTTAGTGAGAATAATGAAAAACTGAAATTAGAACTGAACGAGGGACAGGATAAATTTAAATCCGATCTTAAAAATGCATTGGAAGAAATACAGAATAGGACGGACGAAAACATTAATAAGCTGCACAGGGACGTGAAATTATTTAATGGTAAAATAGCATCCATTCAGAGTGAACTGGTAGCAGTCAAACAGAATTTCTCAGACTTTAAAGGTGAAATACAGGCGGGTATTACAAGTTCGTTAGCTGAGATGTCGAACGAAGTTAGTGAGAGACTCGCTAAAGTCCAGACAGATGTACTACAGGGGCTTGATAAATACAAAAATGAGGTGGAGAAAAACTTTCAGAATATCGAGGAGAAAATTGTGGATAATGCAGACGACCTTACAGCGACTAAGGCAGCATGGAGTAAGAAGTTTACCGGCCTTTACGAAACTTTGAAACAAGTGGAAAAGGGAGTCATAGCAGAAATAAAAGTTTCCCAAGTAACCACGTCAGAAAGGCTAGAATATTTCTATGAGACTATCGAAGAGACGCAGACAGGTCTCAAAGAAATAAAAACTGAAATGGACAAGGAAATTAGCGAAGTAAAAGCTGAGTCCGAAGCATCGAAGCGTGAACTTCAGGACGGAATTAAGGAGCTTGTTGAAGAGCTTAAGATAATTAAACTTCAGGGCGAGAGGCATAATATTGTCACTTCTACATTATTGGAAAGGCAAGGTCAATTAGAGAAGCGGACGTCTGGTGAAGTCCCGTCTTCGACTCCAAAAGTGGTGGACATGGCTAATCCCTTAAATAACACCAACCCTTACATAAATCAGGACAGTAGTGGGATAAATTCGGCAAATGTTTCAGGTCAGACTCAAATTGTTAATATTATTAAACTTCATGAGGAACAACCGAAGAAGTTCAATAACGTTAAAGGCGTTACTCCTAAAAGCTTCATTCGTGAACTTCAGGAATACTTCAGAGATAATAAGATACCTCCTGAACGCCAACTAAGGGTAACTGAACGCTATTTAGAGAATTCAGTATTAACATGGTATGAAGCATTCAAATATTCATTTGAAGATTTTGAAGGGTTCAAGAAGGCATTTCTGGAGAGATATTGGAACAGTGACCTACAGCATAATTTAAAAACAGAACTTTACGCTAAGAGGTACGCTTCTTCTACGCCCACACGCTACGCCGATTATTTTTCAGCCCAGCTACGTAAACTAAAGGAGCTTGATATGCCACCCTCAGAAGTTGAAGTAGTCCGTGTAATAATAAGGCAACTTCCAGCGGACATTCAACGTATAATGATTGCTTCGAACGCGCAGACCGCAATTCAGGCCGAAGCCGTGCTCCGACAGCTCGACCTAACTTCGAGAGAGCAACCAAGGCGTAATCTAGGTCAAGATCAACAGGTGTTACAAACTACAGTCGTCCGAGCCGACAGTGGAGCTTCGTTCAACCAAGGGAAACCTAGCGGTCGAACTACAAAGGAAATGTCACCGAGAGACCGTTCTCCTAGGTCAGGACACAGAAGTGACGAGGAGAGAGATTATTACCGAAGGAATGTACGACGCAGACCCTATGAAAATATTCGAGGAAGGTGGAGAAGAAATAGCGAGACTAACTATACGGGAGGAAGAAAAAGAAACTGGAGACAAGAAGAGAGAGAGAAATACATCCAGGAATTACGCAAGGAAAATCAGGAGAAATCCAAGTGGCGTCACGCGATTCAGGACCAGGACGTGAACCCAGATATAGTAGGAGCGGAAAGCTTAGAATACCAAAGGGCTAAGCAAGAAGAAAATCGCCAGCGCTATGAAGAGGTAGATTATAGCCAAGGGGCTATTAAAAAAAAACATCCATCCAACTAGAAAATGATAGTTCGAATCCTAACTCTTGTAATTCAGAGGTCCCGAAGGAATGGATTGTAGTTCAGATTGATTCATGGGTTACTAAATCTGATGATCTGTTAGAAGAGAATCTTGAGACTAGTAGAAATGATGTAAGGACATTACCGATAATATTAGCTAGAATTTGTGGCGTGAGAGTTAAATGCTTAGTTGACACCGGCTCCACTATTAGTGTAATATCAACATCATTTATGAATGACTTAAGAGAAAGGCATGAAATACCCATCATTCCCGTCTCACATGTTAAAATTAAAGGAATTATCCCTGACAAGATTGTGATTTGCAAGCAGCAGACATTTCTCGATGTGGAAATCGGAAACACCAAGTTCCCTAATATATTTTTGGCCATGACAAATATTAAATTTAATATCATTCTTGGAATGGATTTTCTTACATCATACCACGCAAACATTAGTTTGGACTCCAACCAAATAGTATTTCGTCTGGAGGAATTTTCAGAAATTACAGTCATGAATCCTGTTGATGTAACCGACCAAGAGGTGTTCCACATAAATTGCGCCTTACCATCGAGGGAGAAAGAAGACCATGAGGCCTTAGAAGAAATTCATCAGGTTCTGGATGACATCATTGAAGAGGGCGAAAATAGAACGCATCCCTTGGATCTTATAAATCAGAAGGTGAATTCAGCTCAGGGAAATGACAAGGAAAAGGAACAACTACGAAATCTATTATTAAAATATAAGAACTTGTTTGATGACAAACCGGGACAAATTCCAGATTTTAAATATTCATTGGTGGTAACTGACTGGACTCCTTTCAAGAAGAAGCCATACCCGATCCCGGAGAAATTCCATTCTAGAGTGGAAAAATTAATCGAAGGCATGGAAAAGGATGGGATCATAATGAAAGCCAGTACACCCTTTCTTAGTTCTTTGGTCATCGTAAGCAAGCCAGATGGATCCCTTCGTTTGTGTTTAGACGCTCGTGAAATAAACCGGAAGTTGATCCCTGAAAGAGACCAGGCACCTGCTATTAAGGAAGTTCTAAGGAAATTTCGAGGGATGAATCTCTTTACGTCAGTCGACTTCACTTCCTCATACTATCACATTCTCCTGGAGGAAAAATCTAGACTCCTAACTGGATTCATGTTTAATCAACAGACCTACGTCTTCCGAAAATTGCCCTTTGGCATATCTAATGCAGGAAGCGCTCTTATCCGAGCATTGGATCGGTGTCTTACGGAGGAAGTAAAGAGCTTCACGACTAAGTACATTGACGATTTACTGTTGACCAGTGAAACCTTCGAAGATCACTTATCTAAACTGGAGAAATTGCTGGAGAATCTTTCTAGAACAGGATTCCACATAAATCTAGCCAAGTCAAAATTCTGTCAGACTGAAATTCTATTTTTAGGACATATAATAGATGGTGAAGGAATCAGACCTAACCCGGTCAAGATTGAAGCCATAAGTAAATTTTCAAGGCCCTTAAGAGTGAAACATGTAAGGCAATTTTTAGGAATGGCCAACTTTTTCGCCAACCATTGCCCTAATTTTACGCAGACTGTCGCACCTTTACAGGATATGCTAAAAAAGGGAAACAGATGGAAATGGAATGATGAATGTGAGACAGCATTTAATAAGACCAAGGAAATGCTGATACAAAACGTCAAATTGGGATATCCAGACTTTGGAAAACCATTCATATTACAAACAGACGCGTCAGGTATTGGGATTGGAGCTGTGCTATTCCAAGAAAATAAGGAAGACCCTGGAGGAGAATATTGAGAAGGCAGCTAAATCTCTAAAGGAGCAAGCTGAGAGAAGGCAACGACGTGTCAGAAACAAGAAGTTTCGTCGTCCATTAAAATTACATGAGCTCGTGTTACTCAAAAAACCAGCTTCCTCAGAAACCACAAGTAAATTTTATGCCAAGTTTGCACCGTTATTTATTGGGCCGTATAAAATTATTAAAGTCTATGGGAACAATGCTTATCGCATACAAAGTCTTGATCAATCATACGAAGGAGTTCATAATGGTTCAAATTTGAAAAGTTATAACTGTCCTAACCTCCTCAGTCCCGAGAGGAAATGAAGTTTGTTACAAGTTTGTTTTTTGCATCCTGAATTCAGTTAGGTATCAAATAACATGTGAAAAGTAATACTTTTCTTTCATCATAGATCTTTCATTACATAACTAAGTGTCCAGCAGGCTGGACACTGGGACTCAATTGTTGTAAACAATGAGAAAAAAGTGAACATAAATTACGATTCTAACTATCGAGCATCAATTGTTTACCCACCCTATGCATCTGTTGTTAACAATGTAACATTCAGCTGTGAAACTGGAGGAAAATCTGCCTCTCACTCGAAATACACAGAAATACATTACACTTAACACACTTGAATTTCGTTTCAGATTTACAGTCCTTATTTCGACATCTTAGCCATTTGTTTTTGTCATTAATTTTGTAGAGAGGCTAAAATCATGCCAGGTCATTTATCATTTCATGAAATGTTGATTTTCTTACGTCGTCGTTGGGAATTGGAGCTGGGGAACTTTTCTTCCTTGGTGATTCAGGGCTCTCATCGTCCTCATCAAAAGAATGAATTGTCTGTCTTCTAGAAGTGCCAACAAAGCTGAGTGATGATCCAGTGTAGATCTTGAACTCCGGGAGATCATAAATTCATTACATCTGTGACCAGGTTGAAGTATCTGTCGTATTTCTCGCAGTGAACTAAATGTTCACTTGGAGTTCTATCTTACACCAGTTTCACTACAACTGACCTTCCAATACCCAAATAAGTGGAAGGCTTGCCATTAGGCCACATTTTGGCTCCTTGATAGATGGAAAGATCGAGTACCAGTCCATCTGGTATTGCAAGAGCAAAATTTTTAATACCAATTGGATTTGGTTGTATTTTCACAAACTGTCTCCGTGACACAGTTCGTAAATGGAATCATCTGCTCATCTACTGACAGACTGCGTGAAAGCGGAAGAGTCAAGCACTTTCTACGAACAGTATCAAGTATCGGCTACCTTCCACCATTTATTTTCCTATTTTTCTTCATCTGAAACTCCTAAATTGCCAACAAAATGCAACTAATTCCTCAATTTGAACATGCTGTCTGTAAAAAGGACAGCCACTGCAGGCACCCTTAATCCCTGACGATAGTACATCCGAAATCTGGGAAATTTCATGCATCCTGTAATCACATGTGCCCTCCACAAGTTGCTTAATTTCCTTCGTAATGGTCTCAAGTGGTTTGTGATTATCCTGCGAGGCTCTGATATTAGTTTGTTCAGCTACAATCTTCCATATTTCAACAGAAAAATACTGCTCGAAGTACTTTAGTAGTATCCCTAGTTCCCTCCCTTCCTCAGACCATTCTTCCTCAGATAGATCCTTCATTTTGTCAGCAAATTGCTGCCTCTTCCATTTCATATTCCTTTGCTTGGTAGACTGTTGTGCAGCGGATATGTACATCTTGAGATTCATCTGGCTCTGGTGATGGATCAGAATTTTCTTCGGAAGAAACCACACCCCACGTCATAAACATATCATCTGATAAATCATCAATGTCACTGCCCTCTTCCCAACAGAGTGAATATGTCCTCATGTGTGGTAGGTTTTCTGTAAACTAAACATAATAGAAATATTATTATTATTATTATTATTATTATTATTATTATTATTATTATTATTATTATTATTATTATAAAGCACAGTACAAAAATAATGAATCAACCTATAAATTAATTTTGGATATATTCTATTTCAATGCAACAAACATTCGGACTGAAGTGAGTTAAGATCTCACTTTGCAAAGACGTCATATTCTCCCACTGAGCTGAGATACTGAACAAAGACCTCGTGTCCAGCCGGCTGGACTTCCTAAGAAATACAGGATTAAGCAAATAAATTATCTAGGTACATTATGCTATATTATATAGAGAGCTTATCCATTACATGTAAAAATAATTTCAATTCATAAATATACAATAATTAGTAAATTATTTCGATACTGACCCTTATTTCATTAGGAAGTCTTCCCACCCATCTCAGCTATAGACGACATGATGGCTGAACACTAATAGCCGACTTCATAAGCATAAAATCAAAACTTAAAAACCCAAAGCGTAAAAGGTACATCTGCAGCATACTGGACATCAGGATTTAGACAGTGTAAAACGGTATTTCTAGCATTTACAGCTGTATATATGTGTGTCCAGCCGGCTGGACATCTGGATTGAGGAGGCTAAACAATCTGCTGTAAATCAAATAAACGTCATCTTTGAAGAGGAAACGTCATGGAACGAAGATGAGGATCCGATCTACCTTCATGCTTCAACGCAGGTCGATATGACGGAAGAAGTATGCAAAGAATGTCAGGAGTTACAAGATTCCACTATGAGTCAATTACGCTTGCTTTGTGCTGCGCTGGAACTGGACAATAGTAGGCTACGTGCTGGAACGTCATCTGGAATAATTATGGAATAGTGTGACACAAAACTGTATTTCAAAATTTTCAAGGGACATGTTAATTATATTTCCAGATAATAATGATTTAATCTGCCCATCAAATCATTATTTCAGCCACGGGAGAAATATGCACCCTTGAAAATTGGTTATTAGTTTATTTGGGAAGAATATTTTAATTCTAGTGTGGAACCATGCATAAATTTATCATCCAGGAAGGTGATTTCAACTCTGCACTGTTTGCTAGCCAGCGAGGGGAACAGGTTTTTCCCGTGCCGTGCATACGAGTCTGGGTTTTTTTTTTGTGCCTTGTTGAAGACAGCAGAAGGTGGCACGTGGACAGGAACTCGACCAGATTAAAAGCGATCAATACTTTGAGATTTTGACGTCATGATATTCAACCAATTGGACCGCAAGGTTAGCCTGATCGCAAAGTCTTAGCCAATAAAAATTAATTAACAGACACACCTACGTCTTGAAGGAATAAATACCCATGTACTTGAGGAAATCATTCTCTTTTGCTCTCTTTTGCTTTCTTTGCTCATTTGCATTCGCTCAGTGCTCATTTGGTCTTTGCTCAGTTGCCTACGGGAAGAATTGTTCGAGCACATGTGTTACTGGAAACGACGTATTCGACGTGGAATCTTACCAGTATTCATTTAAGGAAAGACGAGAAATTTTCTGCTTCCGAGGAAATTTTGGGACAAAAAAATATCGGAAACGCCGCAGTTCAGATTTCTTTAGTTTTATAAACCTGAAGAGAATCAAATGAGTTAGATATTTGATCTCAAAATAATTTCGTTATATAATTTGAAGCTTAAATAATTAATTGAAATAATATTTAATTAATAGAAGGGAGTTATTGGATTTTCATGTGACGTAGAAATTTGACTTACAATTTAAATGAATCGCAGAGTATTGTCAATTTAAATTATAATTCAAGAAAAGGAAGAATAATTCATATTTTGAGATTTTGAGATAGGTTTTTCTCAAATAATAATTTGTTTAATTTCTTAGGACGATTTATTAAGGCTTAATTTCGTCTGTTTACAGAATTCAAATTAATGGAGAACTGCGGAAGAATTCCGGCAGGGAAGAATTATTTAATTTTATTTCAAGATTTTGAAAATATTTCTAGAACCTGGAAAGTGCTAATATTTTATTTAATAAATGTTAAAACCCACTTCTTTTTAGTGTTTTCATTTGTCGTCAGTCCTTAGATTGTCCCTGACCCCTATAATTTAGCGTCGCCTGTAAGCGAACGTTCCGCCTCTGGGAACTTTTGCTTACCGGCTGAGCTGCCCGGCAAAACGGGGGCAGTATGTATGTATGTATGTATGTATGTATGTATGTATGTATGTAATGTATGTATGTATGTATGTATGTATGTATGTATGTAATTCAATAGATAATTCACGACCAAAACTGTTCCAGCATAACTCTTAACCAAACTTGATGTACATATGACTTACGATCTGAAAAAACCGTGGAGGATTCGTCGTGCTGACCACATGACTACCTCGTAAGTGCAGAGATTATGGGTATATGGATTATGGATATGGGAGAGGGGGATGAAATGTAAAAATAATCGAAAACTATCAAGATGATTATCGAATTCATAGCTTTCTGGACCGCTGAAATGAATAGTGACACCTTAGATGCCGTTTAAGTCCATGTTTATCGTCCTTCGGCATGGGAGAGATGAAAAGGAATGTACAAAATGGTCGAGATTATGTGTGTATGTTCGAGCACAGTCCGCCTCATTGGTGTAGTGGTTAGTGAGATTAGCTGCCACCCCCGGAGGCCCGGGTTCGATTCCCGGCTCTGCCACGAAATTTGAAAAGTGATACGAAGGCTGGAACGGGATCCACTCAGCCTCGGGAGGTCAACTGAGTAGAGATGGGTTCGATTCCCACTTCTCCTCCAGGCAAATGCCGGGATGGTACCTAACTTAAGGCCACGGCCGCTTCCTTCTCTTTTCCTTGTCTATCCCTTCCAATCTTCCCATCCCCCCAAAAGACCCCTGTTCAGCATAGCAGGTGATGCAGCCTGGGCGAGGTCCTGGACATCCTCCCCAGTTGTATCCCCCGACCCAGAGTCTGAAGCTCCAGCACACTGCCCTTGAGGCGGTAGAGGTGGGATCCCTCGCTAAGTCTGAAGGAAAACCAACCCTGGAGTGTAAACAGATTAAGAAGATGTTCGAGCATAGATCTTATCCAAACTTGATACACATATAACTTATGACTTACTATCTGAACACCAACCAAAAAATCTGTGGGGGTAAGACACCCCTAGCGCCCCTGGGGTGGGGGTGGGGTTTAGGTGGGGTGTCATGAAGAAATAATTCAATACTATCAATATTAATGTTGAATCCGTAAATTTTTGGATTGTTGAGGTTTTACCCCTAGTTCAGTACCTATGGGCATGGGGTTGTGAGAAGAGATGTAAAACAATATGCAAACTGAACCGGATTAAGGCTGTACGCTGAAGCATATCTCTCAAACTTGGTACACACATGACTTACTATCTGGAAAAAAGTAATGTAGGGGTAAGACTTCACTAGCAGCCTCAGGAGCGGGGTGTAAAGAGGGAGAAATATGAAAATAATAGAATACGACCCATATTAATGTAGAATTCATTGTTTTCAGGGTCGCTGAGATGAATGGTGACTCTCCGAATGTCGTTCAATTCCATGTTCAGTCATCATCGGCTAGGGGGTGAGGGGAAGAAAATGTCCAAAATGGCAGAGATTATGGTAATATGTTTACATGTTCTAGCATAGCTCTCAACCGAGATTTGTACACAGATGACTTACTACCTCAAACAAGTAGTGTGGTGGTAAGATACTCCTAGCACCGGTAGGGAAGGGAATGGTGGTGGGAGTGACGTGTAGAAATAATAGAATACTACCAATATTGATATCAAATCCGTAGTTTTCGGGGTCGTTTATATGAATAGTGACAATCCGGATGCCGTTTAAGACGATGTTCAGCCCCCACCGGCATGGAGGGTAAGCAAAGGTAATAATAATAATAATAATAATAATAATAATAATAATAATAATAATAATAATAATAATAATAATAATAATGCCGGGCTGAGTGGCTCAGATGGTTAAGGCGCTGGCCTTCTAACCCCAACTTGGCAGGTTCGATCCTGGCTCTGTCCGGTGGTATTTGAAGGTGCTCAAATACGACAGCGCCGTGTCGGTAGATTTACTGGCGCGTAAAAGAACTCCTGCGGGACTAAATCCCGGCACCTCGGCGTCTCCGAAGACCTTAAAAAGTAGTTAGTGGGACGTAAAGCAAATAACATTAAAATAATAATAATAATAATAATAATAATAATAATAATAATAATAATAATAATAATAATAATAATAATAATCGTATAGCCTCAGCTGCCGTGTGCAGACATTTCAATTTGACGCCATCTAGCAGTCTGCTCGTCAATTTCGACGTTCTGTTTTGCGCTAGGTCTACTAGATGGCATACCGAATAAACAGAAACTCTCTTGGGCGTCTGAGATTTAATTAATTTTGTCGGGTATACACCAAATGTGTCACCATAGATCTTTTACATGCCGACATCGTACGATATGAATTGTCGAATGGACTTTTTTCCGCCCTCCAAAAATCCGACTACCTCTGCCGGGTTTGAACCCGCTATCTTGAGATCCGGAGGCGGACACTCTACCACCCATCCACAGACGCAAGGGCGTAAAGAAAATTGTACAAAATGACGGGCATTATGGATGTATGCTTGCCTGCTGCATTTCTTGATGGATACAGTACTTTTGTATCCATCTTTTGGCACAGGCCAGAGTAAAGTGTAGCTTCCACCGAAGTCCCAGTCTCATCCATGGCTGTGACAATATGGAAACTGCTGGGGTATGGGTGGTGCTGAGTAATGACATTCAGAGCACGACTAGTGCATCTGAGTGTTATGAAAGGTGTTGCTCATAGGGTCAGTTGTGCTGCAATAGTACTTTCTGACCCAGTGAGGAAAGCAATGGCAAACTACCTCACTCCTCGTCTTGCCTAGTACGCCTCATTTTGGTGCTGCCATTGGCTTTTGCGGTTTCCTTATAACCGTATAACCTTTTGTGGTGCTATTTGAGGATCCAACCAGCCTCTGGGCTGATGACCTAACAGACACAGACATGGATGTATGCGTGGATGTTTCAGTATACCTGTCAGTCAAACTTGTATACATATCACTTACTGTCTGAAAAATAAATTAAGAATCACTATGGCGGCAAGACAAGCCTTTACCTGTAGAGGAGGGGGGTAACATGTAAACATGATCAAAAACGACCGATTTAACGTCCAATAAATAATTTCCTGGGTTACTGAGTTGAATTGTGACACTCTGGATGCCATTCAAGCCCAAATTCAGTCTCAATCATCATGGGGGTTGAGAAGGAGTGAAAAAGGAAATGTCCAAAATGATATGTATTTGTGTTGAATCCACAGTTTTCGGGGTCGCAGAGCTGACTGGTGACAGCACAATGACAACTGGAATCGTGTACATATCTATTGCGCGACGCGTAAATACACACAGTTATAATTTACTTTTGTTATTTGAAAGTATCAACTACTTCGCAGACACTCTGGGCTTCCACAAGGACAAAGATTTTTATTTATTTGCTTTACGTCGCACCGACACAGATAGGTCTTATGGCGACGATGGGACAGGAAAGGCCTAGAAAGTGGAAGGAAGCGGCCGTGGCCTTAATTAAGGTACAGCCCCGGCATTTGCTTGGTATGAAAATGGGAAACCACGGAAAACCATCTTCAGGGCTGGCAACAGTGGGGCTCGAACCCACTATCTCCCAATTTCTGGATACTGGCCGCACTTAAGCGACTGCAGTTATGGAGCTCGGTAGGACAAAGTTTAAGGGAAACTAAATAATCTCAAACAATAACTCTGAATCGTCAGAAATGAGTTCGTACAATATCAATCTCGGACACAATAAAGAAATTTTAAAAAGTCACTTCAAACAAGTAATACAAATTCTAAAATAAACATGTTAAAAGTTCTCCAGCAGAGCGGGGTTCTACCGCTAGTATCAAAATAAAATCAATTTTCCGGGCTGAGAGGCTCGGATGGTTGAGGCGTTGGCCATCTGACCCCAACTTGGCAGGTTCGATCCTGGCACAGTCCGGTGGTATTTGAAGGTGCTCAAATACGTCGGCCTCGTCAAATAACTCCCACAGGACTCAATTCCGGCACCTCGGCGTCTCCGAAAACCGTAAAAACAGTAATAGTAGTTAGTGGTACCTAAAGCAAATAACATTATTATAATAAAAACAATCAATTAAAAAAAGCATAAAAACAGGGGAAAAAGGAAAGAAAAACTTACTCCAGAGGCCGACAACACACTCCCACATCTCCTTTACATTACACTGCATATGCTCCGCTTCCATAATCCCGCACATCACCTTAACCCGCCTGAATCTCCTGGCAGGAGGGAAGGCGTCACCTTCCCCCAGGGAGGGGACTGAAACATTTTCGATGGACCGAGCGATTCGGCCGTACGGTTAGAGTCGCGCAGCTGTGAGCTTGCATTCGGGAGGTAGTGGGTTTGAACCCCACTGTCGGCAGCCCTGAAGATGGTTATCCGTGGCTTCCCATTTTCACACTCGGCTAATGCTGGGACTGTACGTTAATTAAGGCCACGGCCACATTCTACCCACTTTTAGCCCTTTCATATCGTTGCCATAAGACATATTTGCGACGCAAAGCGAATTGTAATAATAATAATAATAATAATAATAATAATAATAATAATAATAATAATAATAATAATAATAATAATAATAATAATAATAATTTCGTATAAACCCCCAGTCAATTCAGGGATTTAGAAACAATATTTGCCCTAATACCTATCCAAGGACAGGTGGATTCTAAATATGAAGTTTGGTAGACATGTATCCAGTAGTTTTCACGTTATAAGAACTCAGACAAACAAACAAAGAAACAAACAAACAAACAAACAAACAGACAGACAGACACCAAAGCCAAAATATATGCAGATGGTTATTACATCTGAAACGGATAACTGAACGAAAAATTCGCCTAAATAGTCAATGTACAGACATACGGTTGTTACGATTTTATTTATATAAATCATGATTTATATCCGGCCAGCATTCCCCGATCGTTCTTTGCAAGTGGAACTAGAACAATAAAATTATCATTTTTCAAATAGTTTGGTTACTGTTCATTTTCTATATTTCTCGCGTTCATTTCAATTTACCCGATTATTTATTTCTGAATTGTTGGAAATGACATCCTTTCATTATCCCCTGCCGCGTGTTGTCAAGTGCAGCTCATCACCAACTGTTTCTTTCTCATACAAGAAAATAATAGGTAGTAATATAATCCTTGTTAAAAACTTCCCGAGAATTAATCCATATTTCAAAGGAACTACAAGGTATGTCCAAGAAGTTCTCGCACAGTGTATTTAGTTACGGGCTGTGTATAGTCTCGGTGTGATTGGAATACCTAATCTTGCTACATTGACGGTTCACAAACGTGGAGTTATTTTCCAAGATTACGGTAAGGAAGTAGACCATCATAAATTAACTTGTAGGCGCTCTTAAATACTATTAGATTTATATATTAAGGTGTCAGAAACGAGATAAGGTTCGAAAATAATGCGTTCTTGTATTAATACTCAAGATATAAAACAGTGAACAGTGAATTATATATGACTACGGAAGTACATGTCAACCATGTTTACAGGGCAATTGAGGAGTGATGACGTCATACCTGACGTCAGGGAGTGTTAATTTTTCGGATATTAATTTCTTCTTTGTAAGTCCAATTTTCGCTATTGCGCATGCGTGGAGAATTGTATTAATTAGTAATCTACTAGGAGCAATAAACCTGTTGATCACACTTCAGATGTCACAAGAATTTTACACATATTTTTAAACTCGGCAGTTGGCGACTTATATTTATAAACAGGTTCGCCAACATGCACTCTATTAAAAATGACTGGAATACCATGAAAACAGGTGGTGTGCTCCATTTTTTATACAGATTGCTTTACGTCGCACCGACACAGATAGGCCTTATGGTGACGAAGGGACAGGAATGGGCTACGAGTGGGAAGAAAGCAGCCGTGACCTTAATTAAGGTACAGCCTGGTGTGAAAATGGGAAACCACGGAAAACCATCTTCAGGGATGCCAACAGTGGGGTTCGAACCCACTATCTCCCGAATACTGGTGTGTTCTTGACTACTGTTGGTATTACTCTCGATACTGTTTTACGCATGTCTGTTTGTCACTTTTTTAAATGTTGAAGCTTTGGCAGTTCGAACACGGGGTTAGTCGATATGCGGTGTTATAATTGAAATGTTGCGGGATTGTCGTGTAAATACACAACATTGTGTTGTGTAATTAATTTAAGGTGCATATGAAATGAAAAGAAAGGATGTTACTAGGATAAATGTTTTATTGAAGGCGAAAAGTTTCAACAAGAAATATACAAAAATTAAAACGTCCAGCCTGTTGTAAGTACCTATTGTAATACAATTTAGTGTGTTTTATCAAGTGATTTCGAAGTGCTATTCCTTATCTCGAGTCGTTTATGGCGGTATTATATACGAAAATTGTAAGTAGTAATGTTCCAAGTTTTCATGTGTTGAAAATTGGACTGTTCTGAATATGTATCGGGTTATCTTGTCCGACTCGTTGGCAGAATGGTCAGCGTACTGGCCTTTGGTTCAGAGGGTCCCGAGTTCGATTCTCGGCTGGGTCGGGGATTTTAACCTTCATTGGTTAATTCCAATGGCCCGGGGGCTGGGTGATGTGCTGTCCCCAACATCCCTGCAATTCACACACCACACAGAACACTACCCTCCACTACAATAACACGCAGTTACCTACACATAGCAGAGGGGGGTGGGGGTCTGCTTTACAAGGGCTGCAGGCGGCTAGAAATAGCCACACTAAATTATTATTATCGGATTATCAGTATTTCTGTGCGAATTCCTGGTACCACGATATTATTTTAGAGGATTATATTATGTGAGATTTAATTGCTACAAAACGCCTTTACCAAGTTTTATATTCACGACCTACTCGGTCATTTTTCTATTTGTGTGTGACGTCATAGAACAATTTGGCTGCTTTTCTTTCATGTAGGTATGTTAACCATATGACGTCATAACATTGCTAACATACCATTCCCTTAGCCACACTTACAAAAAATATGATAAATTGCTTATTCCGTAAAAATAAATAAATCCATGATTTTCGCATCTAAATTTGTTTCTTGGACAAGGCAAAATTAGACCAATATGTAAAAAAAATTCTAGTACTGGTACCCGAAATGACGATGGTCCGCCTCTTGACTGAACTCTTCTTTCAGACTTGAAATGCTTTCCTAAACACGACATCATAGTCAGACCATCCTGCAAACAATCAGGACATGTCTCCACGGAATTTATTTCTCTTTTCCAGGTTGAAAAGAAGGTTGACTAAGGATACTAACACTTTCCAGGAAAAGTCTAGGAATGAGCTCAAAAGCTTACCAAAAGTAGCTTTCTCAGTTTCGTTCCAAAGTCGTTCGGAACTTTAGAAGCAGAGAGATTTCTCCGAAGGGAACAAAGACCAATGGTCGGTAAGTTGGATATTTGATTTATCACCTCATCTCTGGTTATCCGGTCCCCATTGTATGATGCACAATTTTCTGTCATTTAAAAAATTATCTAGAGACAAAAAAACCGTAGCTACTTTTGTATCTTCCGTATTCACCAGAGACGTCACCATGAAATTAAATATTGTCACTCTCCATGAATCTTCTAGGGATGAGCTGGAAGCTTTCATAAATTGCTTCTATAATCTTCCGAAATGTGAGAAGCAGTGTATGGACTGTAGAGAGTTTCCTGCGAGGTGAAATAATTAATTTCTTTAAATGCTAGTCTTGTACTTTAAAGTGATCTCTAGGCGAGGAGGTAAGGGCATGCTTTGTTTATCGTCAAGGATATCGAAGAATTTATCAAGATTACCTCTTATGAATAAGTACATGGCCCTGCTGTACATCCAGGAGTACCAATCAAATATCTGGGAATGAACGTGGGTATCGTGGTTACGAATAGCGGAGTTCTCCATCTTCTACATTACAAATATCTTCCACAGCGAACTTATGGCCTAACCATCTTCGATTTATTAAAAAATAAGCAAGCAAGCACGTTTGCAGTTTTCCGTGGCAATTAATATCCTGACCCTCAATTTTACGTGGAATACGAACCAAGGGGATGTGATATTTTATTTTAAAAATTTCGCATGCAGTGGCCAGGATTTGAACCGGGGGTCTCTTGGTGAGAATCTAATGACGAAACCACCTACACCTACACTTCTTTTATATTCTTTAGATCACTTAAAGAAAGAATGAGCACATGGTATTATTTAAATTCCTCACAGGTACACTTTTCAAAGAAAAAATTAAAACCATGGATATAATGTTTGTTGTAGGAATCCACAGGGTTAATATCTCCATGAGAGGTGAATTATATTCTGACTCATTTTTCTTCTTCTTAATCCGTTTACATTCCATGGTCAGTTTTTCCTCGAACTCAGCGAGGGATCCCACCTTTACTGCCTCAAGGGCAGTGTCCTGGAGTGTGAGACTAACGGATGGGATACAACTGGAGAGGAAGACCAGTACATGAAGCAGGTGGCCTCACCTGCTATGCTGGACAGGGGCATTAAGGGGGTGACGGGAACATCGGAAGGGATAGACAAGGAAGAGGAAAGAAAGCGGCCATGGCTTTAAGTTAGGTACCATCAAGACATTTGCCTGGAGGAGAAGTGGGAAACCACGGAAAACCACTTCGAGGGTAGCTGAGGTGGGAATCGTACTCCCTCTACTCAGTTGACCTCCAGAGGCTGAGTGGACCCCGTTCCAGCACTCGTACCACTTTTCCAATTTCGTGGCAGAGCCGGGGATCGAACCCGGGCCTCTGGGGGTGGCAGCTAATCACACTTACTATTACACCACAGAGGGGGATATGATTCATTTTTATTTATTAAAACACGTTTGTATCGGTCTCTTCTATCATACGTAAAAGTTACAATATTGAAATTCAATACACCCTGCCTGTATACAGGACGTTAGCTTCAGGAATGTTAATTTGTAGTTCAGGTTGCTTGAGCATATCGTCACTCAGTTACCCTCGAATTCACCAGAATGTGCCACTTGAGTGTTAAGAGCTAAAGGACTTTCTTTTCTTGTTTGCTGGCTCTCACCCAGAGCGTGTGTAATGACACTTTTCTGACAAAGGTTTAGCTAAAGACTTACGACATGCGAGATAGTGCTCCAAGAGCTCTGAATTAGGTCCTGGATTTATCTGGGCAAGGATTCAAGAGTTACGAGAAATTATATGCAGTGATTGTTGGTCCAAAATTAATTTTCTTGGACAGGGACTGTTGTCATAAGATTGTAGAATATCGACGGAATTCTAAGCTATATTTCACAACTTTTCTAATGAATCAATGGTGCATGATTCTTCCAAAATAATTATGAAGCAGAGTGATTACTAAAATTAATTTGAACACCAGAAAGGATAACAGTAATAATGTTTTAACGTTCCTTCTCCAGCTGTAAATTTTAAGGGACGATAGAGTGTCAGAATGACGTCCATCAGGACTTAAACGTATTGGAAGTCCACGATAAGAGATTGCTGCGTTATGACATCCTCTAATGTCAGCGAATTCATGGGGGGATCGAACCAGTTATCTTACGAACAGAAAAAATGAAATGGCGTATGGCTTTTAGTGCCGGGAGTGTCCGAGGACAAGTTCGGATCGCCAGTTGCAGGTCTTTCGATTTGACTCCCGTAGGCGACCTGCGCGTCGTGATGAGGATGAAGTGATGATGAAGACGACACATACACCCAGCCCCCGTGCCAGCGAAATTAACCAATTAAGGTTAAAATTACCGACCCTGCCGGGAATCGAACCCGGGACCCCTGTGACCAAAGGCCAGCACGCTAAGCATTTAGCCATGGAGCCGGACCTTACAAACAGAAGGACAAAGGCTAACAAGACTGTGTTACTGACAACGGCATTTTTTTATTTATTTATTTATTTATTTTGTTTGTTAGCGCACCGACATGGCGACAATGGCAGAATTATTACACGAAGGTAAGTCAAAAAATTAATTTGCTGTTTTATTGCTCAGAAACAAAGGAACGGAGCTTGCTCCATCATTCCCACCCGACAGTTTGTAGGTATACCGATAGATTGCGCACAGATGCACAAGTCAGTATATCAGAACCTTGGCTCTGCGACATTTGCAAAATAGTGCAGTTAGGGCCCTTACACACGAGGGTTTCTTGGTCGTTGTCGTCAACCGCAAACAGTGGTTCGTGTATGGTCGGCTGTCGCCGCTTTGCCGTTACCATATAATCCAATGGGAAGAATGCTTCCCCTTTTCAGACGAACGTTTTCTCGACCACACCTGAACCATTGTCGCCAGCTGTAGCCAATCCCGTCCACAGACCACAACTCGATTGCAGCGTCTTCCATTTCACACGGGCGACATTTCAGCCACATCGTTGCGAGGGCGACAAGTTTGCCGGGCTGAATGGCTCAGACGGTTAAGAATTCATACTGTGAATGACTGAAGTTCCACTTGCCAAACGAAATTATTCCATACGCGTGAAGCTGGCCGGCTAAAGCCAGAGTCAAAATGTGGTCTTACTGAACTACAGAAGGGGTCGGGCCGGCGTCGAAGAAGTGTATTTTTGTAATTGGCAACGACGGCAGAAAAACGCTCGTGTGTAAGAGCCCTTGCTGTATAAGTGTCCACGGTACGGACATCTGCACAGTGATCTGTTTTCTGCGGGTAAAACTACTGAACGCATCAACATTCACAAAAGGGTTGTGTTTGTGTAAGAAGAGAAAGTAATGTTAGTCCAATGAAGTATGGAAGTGGTGCCATTTATTTGCAAGGGTTCAAGGACTGCAATAGACGAAGAAAGGAACGGCCGTCGATCAACATCAGATGAATTAATATCATTGATGAGGTGCTACGGGAGGTCAGATGTGTAAGGCTGTCAGTAAGAGGTGTTCAAACAACAGAAAACCACTCTGTATTTTTAAGGAAAGGAGACTGTCATGTAGAGCCATGACAAATCCCAGAATTACTTCGGTGATTACGTCGAAGATCAAAAGAGTGATACCGAAATAGAGGAGTGTGCCTTATCTTTACCTTCATTCGCCCGTTCACGAACAAAATAATATGGGGATTTACTTTATGCTTTATGTAATAATAATAATAATAATAATAATAATAATAATAATAATAATAATAATAATAATAATAATAATAATAATAATAATAATAATAATAATTGTATAGGAGGTACACCCGCCCCGTGCATTTAAGACTAGCGCCTTGTAGAAGGTCATCTTTTACAGGAAATCTGAAAATCATTTAGGAAATAGTTGGAACATTTCTCGACAGATGTCTCTACTATCAACTTATGTTGCGCCTTCTGGGGTGAAGGTGAACTATTATCTTTCAAAGTAATTTTGTGTATCAAGGTTTCCTAAACTGAATTGTTTATAGTTTTTTTTTTTTTTGTGTGTTCAAAAGTTATCAACACTTCTATCTACTCCCGCCAACTTAAAATTCCTGCCAATTAGAAATTTTTTACATTTATTTAAGTAACCAATCAGAAAATTTTAATGTTTATTAAATTAACCAAATAGGAATTTTAGGTGTGTCAGGGCGTAGGCCCAGAGAAATCTGGAACCTTCCTCTCCACTATATAAACTGGAACATTTCGGGCCACGTTGTCTTCAGTCTAGAGTGTGTTCGTAACGAAGCCAGGAGGAACGGCTGCCTTGTCCATCTTCGGAAGGCCCATCAGCTCAAGGTAATGGCAGACCGCTTATAAACATGTAATAGTCTCTGAAAGGTAGTCCAAGGGGAAGGTTTCAAATTTTAGTAATGTAACTTTTATTTCCTCAATGTAAATTTCAAACCTCAAATATAAATTTCAAGTGAGCCTGAGGAGTCTAGTGTAAACAGGGAATAAAGGGTGATACCCTCTTGTATTCCCCTTCAACTTGGTGTCGAGGTGACTACGATTTTGTAACCTTTAAACTCTATCTCGTAATTCTGTACCTTTAATATTTTTCTCCATCTAGTCACCTCGTTGTACGGGTTTAGCGTCTGGAACGTCGGGCCATGGACCCACATAAGGTTTTAAGTATTTTTCAAGGAGTGCATGTGTAGCCTACTAACATTTTCATTTTCGGACAGTAACTTTAACCTTCTGTCTTTAACAAAGGCCACTTAGAATGGGTACTTGTTAGCCCTGTTTAAGTCAACTTCGTTCATTACATTTTAAGACAAATCAGACTGTTGAGCAGTTAAGACAGTTAATAATGATTTTTTTTAAATGTAGGTTGTGCCTTTGATGGGCCTGGAAAGTGGATATCTTGGGAGGAAAGCCTCCTAAAGAGTAATTGTGTAAAGACGCTCTTCCTTCTAATGTAAAAACTGGAATTCCATAAAGGTTGGAGAGTAGTCTCCTAGATAATTATGTGGATCAAAGGTGCTCTTGTAAGGCAGTATATTTTGGGAACTCTCTCCTAGAGGTACTGTCGAATGGAGCAGTGGTCGCTCTTGTCACATTGGCAAATTGGGAGCTTCAAGCGCAGTCTATTAAAAAAAATTATTTGTTTATCCTTGAACTTCTAATACTGTTATTCAATCTCTCGAGCTAATCATATCTATACACTTGTTATATGCCTATGCTGGCGGGACCTAGTGTTTACACTGCACTGTGTCTTCTGGTATGGGCTAGAGCAATTTTGTTACCTTCATTGATCTGTCTCTGTCTTATCCTTGGCTTTGACAATATGAAAGTGACTGAGGTATGAGCGATGCTAGTAATGTCATTCCTTACGCAGCCAGTCCCTGCTATGAATGGTGTGAAACTGTTGCTCATAGGGTTGGTTGGTGCATGCATTACAGTGGGCTTGGCAGACTGATATGTAATAGCAACTTCTGGCTCGGTGAGGAAAGCAACGGGAAACTACCTCACTCCTCATTTCCCTACGCCTCTTCAGTGATGTGTAGGCCATCTATGACAGCTCATGGCGGAACTGTTGAGGATCCAACCAGCCTTCGGGCTGATGACTAAACATACACTTGTTATTTATTAAAGTTTAAGATCTGAAAAGAAAGAAAAAAGGGTTAAGAAAGAAATAAAACTACCTATTTTAAAATTTTAAATTAATCTTCCACTTTTATATATCCACCCATTTATGCCCGCACCTTCTTTCACCACTGCGTTCCACAGAATCCCCGGAATAATAATAATAATAATAATAATAATAATAATAATAATAATAATAATAATAATAATAATAATTGTGCCGGGAGGTACACCTTAACCCCGCACATTTAAAAGAAGCGCATTAAGGAACGCTATCTATCAGACGAATCTTGAAACAGCTAATGCATAAATTTGGGACATAAGATGTCACTACGGAATAACAGAGTAATATGTTAATTCGAAGTTTCCTAAACTAACTGGATTTATATGTTTTGGGTATGGCGTACATCAAAAAGTTTCAACTTTTCTCCATATATGTCTCTAGTATAAAAACTGAGGTCATGCACTCTGGTGCAAGGTGGAATAATTAATGATTTGAAGAAGTTTTGTGTTTATAGGTTTTTCTCAACTAAATTGACTTTCATTTATTTTTGTGCTTCAAGGTTTGCAACAATTACTTCTCATCCTGACAGCTTTGATTCTGGCCAATTACAAATTTTCTGTAATTATTTTTCAGCCAATCACAGGCTTCTTCTAGGTTTTTGGTTTAGCCAATAAAATGAGAGGGTGTGTCCGGATTTAGTTCAGAGCTTTCTCGAACCCTCCTCTCGGGTATATAAGCTGCGGCTTTTCCAAGTTACCTTGTCTTAATGATCGTCGAATTACTGAGTGTGTGTGTTAAGACTGGAGCGGGGTGCCTCATTCTTCGGCAGGCAGAACATCAGCCCAGGTAATGGCTACCAGTTTTCTATCTCTGTAGCTATCTCCGCAAACTCACCCGAGGGGAATGTTCTGATCTTTAACTATGTAACCACCTGTTTCCTAAAATGTAAACTTCTTCTTCTAATGTAAAATTTCAAAAGTCTTAAACTGTAAATCGGGGATAGAGAGTGCTTTACCCTCTCGAGTTCCCTTTCTATTTATCTGGAGGTGACTACGATTTTGTAACTGTTTTTCTCATGTAAATCATAAATTAACTTGTCCTTCGAGTCACCTCAGTAGTTTGGGATTAGCCTCTGCATCATCGGACCACTAGCCTAAGTAGGGTTTTAAAGCTTGGTTGTCAAGGAGCGCAAGTGTACACCTCCATACATTTTTGAGTTGGGGCCAGTAATTTAACCTGTTCTTCTTTTCACGAAGGCCCAGTAGTTTGGGTACTGGATACGCGTGTATTAACTAGATTGTAAATTATAGGTTGTGCCTAGAGAGGCCAGATTGTAAAGTTTTTGTAAAGTTGCCTTGAGTAGGCTATAAGAGTTTGGGAGCGCAGCCTCATTGGTTGAATTTGTAGAGCACGTAAGATCTTTTTTGATATTTGTGTAATAATGAGTGGTGCCTTTGGAAGGCCTTAAATTGTAACGGTTGGAGCAAAGTGCTCTGGATAATTTGTGTTTTGGGACATTTCTCTCCTTGTCTATCTAAATACTATATTAGCGACGTTGTAATTTACCTATCTGTGGGTTTTCTGGTCTTGTAATCAAAATTATTATTGTACCTGATATCTTGTTCTTTTACTAAGCGAAGAATTTGGTTTGTTAATATTTAATTTCCTTAAAAGGAATATAACCTTTATTTTAAATTTTTTATTAATCTTTGACTTTCGTAGATAGACCCATTCAGCCCGCACCTTCTTTCATCACTCTGCGATCCACAGATACCCCGGAATGATAATAATAATAATAATAATAATAATAATAATAATAATAATAATAATAATAATACCGATCTAGTTAGCTACGCTGTTTGGGTCACGTAGGTGTGAACTTGCATTTGGGATATAGTGGGTTCGAACTCCACCGTCGGAAGTCTTGAAGACTGTTCTTCGTGTTTCCTATGTTCCTCTTCCTGAGTATTAAGGCCATGATCGTTTCTTTCCGCTATAAAACCACGCATTTTCCACTCACGGCAGATGCCGCCCACCCTCATTGGAGGGTCTGCCCTTACAAGGGCTGCACCAGGCTATGAATAGCTACACGAAATTATTATTATTATTATTATTATTATTATTATTATTATTATTATTGTTATTATTATTATTATTATTATTATTATTATTATTATTATTATTATTATTATTATTATTATTATTATTATTTAAGGTGCAGAGAGTGTTCTGCATATTCAATAGATCAGTAGCTCAGCACTAGGTGGTGTACAGTGCAACAAGTCTTACAACATTCCAATATATCTTTGATTTCAAACATGTTAGTATTCACTTGTCACTTCCGTTTTAATTTACCAACTGAGTGAGCGAGCCTGGCTCTTATTCGCATGACCCGGGCTCGATTCCCGGCCAGGTCAATTAATTTTACTTGGATCTGACGACCGATTCGAGGTCCAATCACATAGTCAAAACAATTGAGGAGCTATTGACAGTGATATAGGGACTCGGTGTAGAAAGCCAAGAATAACGGCCAGGAAGATTCGTCGCGCTGACCACGCTTCATCTTGTAATCTGCAGGCTTTGCAGTGAGCATCCGTCACTTGGTAAGCAAAGAACGATCAGTTTTATTTAAAATGTACTACAGTAGTATAAATCAGACGAAGAAAGGACAACAGAAGGAAATCTCCTGTGGGAAAAGTTGCTATGTACAAGCTCCGAATTACCTGGCGTAACTAAGCAATTGCCTGCCCCGTCATGTAGGGGTAGCGTGCCTGGCTCTTAACCCGGAGACCCCGGGTTCGATTCCCGGCCTGGACCTGAAGGCTGGCTCGAGATCCACTCAGCCTACGTGATTAGAATTGAGGAGCTATCTGACGGTGAGATAGCGGCTCCGGTCTAGAAAGCCAAGAAAAACGGCCGAGAGGATTCGTCGTGCTGACCACACGACACCTCGTAATCTGCAGGCCTTCGGGCTGAGCAGCGGTCGCTTGGTAGGCCAAGGCCCTTCAAGGGCTGTAGTGCCATGGGGTTTCGTTTCTTTAAACTAAGCAATCTCTAAAAACACAAAGAAATGTCTTGCTTTGCTGGTGCTTATCAGACTTTTCGTTGGCTGTAAACCATGAACAGTGAAAACGTAGAGAACATCTTCAGTGGGCATTATCGCAGAGCTTAGTATCAAAAACCGATTTCTACTAGATAACCCTACAGGTCTGCGGGCACATTATTTAAATAAGAGGAGAGCGTATAGGTAATCGTGGCTAGAGCCCTGCGCGGATATACAACATATTATCCGCATCGGCACGCACATTCGCATCCGTAACCGCGATTGGTTATCCGCATGTATTGTAAATATTCAACTATGTTACACACAAGGTATTGAAACGGATATATCTGTCAACATAATGCAACAGGATAGTTTATAATTTTCATGTTCCGTATTGAGGACAATATAATTACTGTTGATAAATGAGGCAACCCACCTAAACAATACAATATAAAATTAGCACTTTATTCTTTTAAGTCTTGGTACTAGTTGGGGCATATTGATATTAGGTGATCATCAGCCATAAGGTCTTAAACCCCTCAAAAATAATTGGCTATACACTTAATAAAAATAGGTAGCATAAAGCAAAGCAAAGTCACATCCGTACAGACTATGAAGGCCCTTGGAGGAGTGGAAGGTAAAGGCTTCCACCATTGTTAACCTCGGCACGTGATGGGGTAGAGTATTTAGCTCTACGCCCGGCCGCCTTTGCCCCCAGGAATTAACTCATTTTTGGTGTAGGCTGAGTGAACCTCAGGGCCATATGAACCTCCGGAAGAGGAAATCTCGTTTCTTAAATTTTACGACTTCCTGACGTAGATTCGAACCCACGTCCTTCCGGGCGAACCGAGCACGCCTTTACCGCCTCGGCCAGGCAGCCCCTAAGTAGATAGCATAACACTTCAAAATAGTTTGATCTGATATTCAATTTTTTCCTTCCTTCCTTCCTTCCTTCCTTCCTTCCTTCCTTCCTTTCTTCCTTCCCTCTACTAATTGCGAGCAGGAGCCAGTTTGAATTAGGTCAGATTTACGGCTTTATGGGGTCTCAAGGCTCTTTATACATCACTATTTTCCCATACCACTGTCAAGGTTCGCCTAACCACAAGCAAAAGTAAGAGTATACCTGAGTGAAAAATCAATAAACTTCATTATTTAGAAATTATCAGCAAAATTATCCGCACTGTCATACAGTTTGTGTCCGCCAAGACACTAAGTTCGCGGATACCCACATCCTTGCAAGGCTCTAAGCGTAGCCCAGGGAGAATGTTTCGGAAATAGTCGAGGAAGAGCTACCACTGGGGACCGCTGGTAACCTCGATTGACTGGAGAACAGAACATGAGACTACAATACTCACAATACAATAAAAAGACATCTAGAATTCCAATTTTCCTCGCTATAAAACTCAGATCTATAAGAATGTCTAATAAAGTAGAAGTCACGATAAATAAATCAACGAGAGATGAAAAAAAAAGCAGAAGATCTGCGAAGAGAAATGAGAAAGAATTTCATAATTTGTTGGAAATATCAGGTATTCCTCTATTAACTTGTTTGATGGTTCAGTTAAAATAATATTACGTTCGGTTTTCGTTTCCACTGTCTGCTGGTGCGAGCTCGCTCAATAGACGTTCCAAGAAGGGGGGATGGGTGGAATGTTCTCTCGTTCCTCTCCGAGTCTTTACTAATGAATGGAGAGAATTTATTGCACGCCTTGCTCCTTCCTCTTCTGGATCAATGTTTACCCACATTCCTCTTAATCCTTAATGGGTTTGTTGATTATAAACTCTTGACATATCTGTGAATACACATTCAGGAACATTTGAGAAAGTAAGTCAAATATATTAATACAATGATATCTACTTTCTAATAAAAATGATGGCTCAATGGTCAATTGAGGCCTTTAGTTCAGTGGGTCTCGGGTTCGATTCCCAAATGGATCTGGAGTTAATCGCGTTTGGTTATTTTCTCTGAATCGGGGCTGGGTAGTGAGGTTTGCCCCAACACTGTCCTTTTGATATTCGCACAGCACATCCCACTACCAAGCACCACAGATGTACAAAATAGTGTTTTCATCCCTTCCTATATGGTTGGCGTCGGGAAGAGCGTCCGGCCGAAAAACTAGACCTAATTCACATGTGTGATTCAGTTCGTGACCTTAACCAGGGTGTGATAAAACTGGTGGAAGAAGAAGTAGAGGATCTAGAACATTGTGTTTTGATAATGTGATTGTTCAGCTGATGATCGTTCCAGTAATTTTTAGATAGTTAAATAGTTAACAGGCCTGACCCGAACGAATTTCTTACCTAGGGCCGTGTAGTACAATATTTGCGCTCCCAACCGGCTTTTTCAAGAGTTTTAGGTATGTAAAATACTGAAAATTTTAAAAATCCCTATTGATATAATGAGTTACCATACTCTAAAACTCTACCCAGCGACATCCCTGGTGCAATTTAATGTTAGTTTAATTCAGTTCATCCCAATCAGACAGGCTTAAAAATTTACACGGTTTTACTTTCAGAAATTCACAATAACTTTTAACTCACATTAAATTATCAAGATTTTTAAATATACATCTTCACTGAACTGCAATGGTTATACTACCCTTTATCCTCAGTCAAATTTTCAGTGGCTGCATTTGCTTTACGCGAGAGTGTTCTTTTAAGAAAGACCCACGTTTTTGAGAAGTTCATTCTCAACTGAGATTCTTCCGAAAGCTGACAAACGGTCTTGACTCACTATAGAGTGCACATACGTTTTTATTGGTTTTAGGTTCTGAATGGACTCGCCACTTGCCACTGAGGTAGGTATTCTCAACACGTTCAGAAATTACTGTGGAAAGTAAAAGATACAATAAGTTAATTACAACGTTTTATTTCCTGCAGTGAAATAATGTAAGAGTTCTTTTGCTACAAAAATATCACTTCTTCAGTACATAACGTACACTAGTGTCCAAAAGTTAAGCATAAGTTACGAGTAAGCAGGGCAACACGAAGTAGATCGCAAATCGCACGACATATGCACCTACCAACCTTATGTGTTCGCTCTGTATAGGAAAGGAGTGTTGCCTGCTTTGACTAGCGGCGTAACCGCAAGGTAAACACAGCCATTGCTTGCACCCCATATTCCCTCAGTCGTGTTTGCCCTGTTATAGTGCGTGGAGTGTAGCCTCGTGGTGAACGTATCAACATAATGGCACAAGGACGCCAATTGGACCCCGTTTTGCAGGGTAGAATACTCGGCTGCCTAGAAGCAGGCCAGACACACACTGAAGTCGCCGTATCCTTGAATGTGCCACAAATTGTCATTTTCAGGCTTTCGAGACGATTTCGAGACACAGGAGGTGTTAGTCATAGGCCAGTACCAGGTAGACTAAGGGTAACCACCTCACAGCAGGACCGATATCTGGCCTTAACCGCCCGACGAAATCGGAGTGCACCAGCAGGACAATTGTCGGTGGAGCTTGCAGCCGTCTCAGGGGTTGCCATTTCCCGGCAAACTATGTACCGGAGGCTCAGAACAGCAGGTCTGTTTGCCCGACGTCCAGCAGTATGCGTCTCGCTCACTCCAGCACAGAGACGGGCCGGTTTGCTGTGGAGCCGTCAACATCGAAACTGGACCACGAATGAATGGAGATAAGTGCTCTTCACAGATCAATCCCGCTTCAGTTTGCAGAACGATTACCGTCGCACATTAATCTGGAGAGAATCAGGTAGCCGATACAACCACAGGAACATCGTGGAACGGGACCAGTATGGTGGTGGCGGCGTCATGGTGTGGGGTAGCATCATGTTGAATGGCCGTATGAATCTGTACATCTTCATGGGTGGTCCGAGGAACACTGTTAACGCTCGAAGATACAGGGATGAGGTACTGAGACCCACATGTTCGACTCTTCAGAGGTGCCGTTGGTCCAGACTTCCTCTTAATGGACGATAATGTTCGACCACACCGCGCTGCTCTGGTGGATGAATTTGGCTGGGGAAGACATTTATCGCATGGACTGTCCAGCGAGGTCTGCGGATCTTAAGTCTATAGAAGATGCCTGGGATGCATTGCGGAGGCGAATTACATTCCGTCAGCCTCCACGAAGGACCCTCTAAGACCTTCGCATTGGCCTTTCGGAGGAATGGGATCGACTGCCCCAATAGCGTTTGGACCATCTGATAGAGAGCATGCCACGTCGCTGCGAAACATGTGTGGCTATTTGGGGTAACCATACACCCTATTAACAACATATATTTTGTATAAGACATTGCCAAGTTTTGTTAGTTGCTATAAAAGGTGTACCTTAGCTATCAGAACCTTTCTGATACTGTTTTTTTTTTGGACAAGTTGTGTGACATGGCGTGTGAGTCAGCTTCCGTTTGTTCAGCAATCCGTCTGACATGCCTATTAGGCGGTATGGCCTCGTTTAGTGATTATGCCTAACTTTTGGACACTAGTGTAGGTCACCAGATTTCGAAACTGTGCTATACTAAATTGCCACATAAATTAGCCATACAAACAAAAGTGTATTATTAAGTTGCAGAATATCGGTAGCATTTACTTGCATCACAAGACTGTTCAATTCAACACTTTGGGACACCTCTAGACCACACAACCTTCCCAAACCATCTACTAGTTTTCAGAATCTCATATTTTCCACAAGAGTTATAGAAGTCTCCACAAGATATATACAATGTGTTTTCACACTCAGGCATGCATTGCATAAATTAAGTGAAGCCTGACTCTTTTCATCAATTCAATAAACTGTCGTAAGGCTTGAATACACGCTCTCACTTGCATTGCTTTCAGGAAGGTACATCACCTCTCATACAAACTGCTGTCATTATGAGTAAGTAATCAGATTTTTTAAACTGGAATAATTTTGTGTTCTGAGTAAGTTTATCAGGAGGGGCACTGGGACAAATCATCCAAAATCGGGATATCTGATTACCGTCTGTATATTATGAACGTTATTTTTGATCAATTTGGCGAACCCTCAATTCGGCGCTCCGAACTGCAGTACTGATTATATGGATCACTTATTTCATTTAAGAGAAAAAAAGGTTTTCCTGTAGATCTGGAGTTTTTTTACAAGTTGCTTTACGTCACACCGACACAGATAGGTCTTATGGCGACGATGTGACAGGAAAGAGTGGGATGGAAGCAGCCGTAGCCTTAATTACGGCACAGACCCAGCCTAGCCTGGTGTGAAAATGGGAAAACACGGAACACTATCTTCAGCACTGTCGAGAGTGAGGTTCGACTCCAATATCTCCCGAATACTGGATACTAGCCGCGCTTACGCAACTGCAGGCATCGAGCTCGATAATCTGGAGTTTCAAGAGACGACAAGTGATACACATCGGGGAAAAGCTATTTACGACTCAGGTTGAAGCAAGGTACAGAAAGACAACAGTATTGGATGAAAGTATAAGTTATACTTATTATTACCATTATTGTCCTTGTGGCAACCTCCTCATGGGGGAAGTTGTATTAATAATTAATAATAGTGTGTATTTTGCAAGTTTCAAATTTGAAGCTCTCTCGGTAATTCAAAGTTTTTCATTTTTTACATTACAGTGACTCAGTATCTGAACTTACTATAAATAAACTACTTTTCGATTTTTTTAAAAAACTAATAGAATTCTGAGTTTGCCTGTTACTTTCGAATCCATTCCGTGTTTGGCTTTTCTATTACACATAGTAGACCAGACGTCATGAAGTAGTTGCTCTAGGGAGCAGGCGCTACTTGCTCCACTGGACGTCTGGCTGCCTCGTGAGAAGAGCCCAGTGGACAGGTTGGTTGCATACCGTGGCGGTACTTGTAGTAACTGCACTGAGTTAATGTTATAATAATAATAATAATAATAATAATAATAATAATAATAATAATAATAATAATAATAATAATAATAATAATAATAATAATAATAATAATAATAATAATAATTGTTACCGTGGTTTGGTGGATTAGCAGAGGTGAAAGAAGGTGCGGGGGTGAACGGGCCTCAAAATACGAAATTAAAGTTAAGATAAAATTTAACAAGGTTATATTTTCTTAGCAAAATCAAGAAATAACAATAAAGGCAGGTACAGAGTAGCAAGGTAACAAATTACAATTACAGTATTTACAGGATTTGGGCTTCGAGCCCCGAACTCACAATTCTTGGGCAATTAGCCCAACTTTACCCCAAAACAAGTTTTAACAGAGGGGCAGAAAACCCCATTCATGCCCAGGAGCACTTGCTCCAAAATTACACAGTAAAGCCTCCTCGAGGCATACAACACTCAATTTTCAAGAAAGAGCCACTCGCTCTCAAACCTTAAGCCTATCAAAGGCCACACCAAACTCCACTTTCAAGTTGTCCTCCACGGACACGAAAACAGGGGTAAAATACCCAACCTACTGAGGCCTATTAAGAGAGAAAAGGTTAATTACATGGCCTGCAGTGCACAATATGTCCTGAATAAATACATTTTCACTATTAAGTAATTTAAACTCCTCCAGGTGCCTTCATGACTCATTAGAAAGCCTTTCAGGGCCATATTTCACCAGGAAAGGTTTTCCTGTCTATTCCACTTTTCAACAATATTTACAAAATTTAAATCAGTGCGGCTTCAAGCATCGAACTAAATAACCATACGGAATTCCTGTGCATGAAAACTTCCCTGGACTCTGGATAATGTGCTGCGATGACAAAATTTCACCAAGGATAGCCTATTACATTATACCATAGATCTTATGATTTAACGATCCACTCATTTCACCGACCACTCTTCATTTTAGCATAATGCTAATCTATGCATGACTTTAAGGGTGCTCTTGTTGCACTAAACAGCCCACTGGTCTTGAAGCGAATACTCTCGTGACTGAATGGCCTTGGAGAAGAAAAATACCAGCTTAACGATTGCGATTGGGGAAGTGAAATTACTACCCTGACCTTACCTTTCCATATCCTGCATTGACCTTAAGGCAACTTGCAGACCGCCCCAAATAATCCACACGTCATCTCGTAGAAATGGTGGCAGAATTAGCATACATATAACATGATGTTATATTGCCTTTGTGCCACAGGCATGACAATTTCACGATTTGCCTAAACCGTACTTTAAGACAATAATTGAGTGGCTGGTTCCAAGAGGGGAATTCAAAGGAAGAAGATCCAGAAAATTGTGTTTTAATAATGTGCGCAAAAAAAAAATAAAAAAATAGCACTATTATGTTTCAGTTCAATACTGTGACACTAGAGGTCAGGAGGAGCCAAGATATGAAGGAATTGGAATGATAAGAACATTATTTTTCATTCCAAGTGGTAAAACTGAAAATCACGAAAGTGTCAAAATAGAGATTTATTCAGAGTGTGACTAAAAAGAATAATATGAGTAATACTGGAATATGTTGTACTTATAGTCACACACACACACACATCATATTTTCGTACGTGTTCATGGTTTAATACTTTTATTTGTTTTCATAAAGCCGTAAATAAGTTCAGTTTTATTTTTTTATAAACTAAAGCACATAGGCCCAATGTTGGCAGATTGAGGAAAAGTTCCCAGGTACGGGGGAAAAATAGGCGTTGTTGTGCAACCGTGGGAAAAAGGGAAAACATTTAAGAATGGTCAGGAAACGTGGAATTTTAACATCGTCTGGCCTTAGATTCATAAAAGATTTTACTGTCTCATTTTATGTTTGAAAAACTGAACTGTCCTCTTAAAATAACAGCAATACTTTCCTTTACAGATACACTAGTATTCTAAATATTAATAAAACTTCCATAATAAAAAATCACATTTCCGATTTTAATAATGCAATTTCGGTAAAGTCGGAATTGAAGAGGACATACTGGGGCAAATATTATTTTGTAGGACGGGGGGTAAGGGATTGGAATAAATTATCAAGGGAAAGGCTCGATATACACTGACTGACAGAGCAAATGCAACACCAAGAAGGAGTGGTCAGAACTTTATGCCAATTGCAGGGTAGACTGACGTCACTGAGGTATGCTCATGATGTGAAATGCACCGCTGTGCTGCGCACGTAGCGAACGATAAATGGGACACGGCGATGGCGAATTGCCCACTTCGTACCGTGATTTCTCAGCCGACAGTCATTGTAGAACGTGTTGTCGTGTGCTACAGGACACGTGTATAGCTAAGAATGCCAGGCCGCCGTCAACGGAGGCATTTCCAGCAGACAGACGACTTTACGAGGGGTATGGTGATCGGGCTGAGAAGGGCAGGTTGGTCGCTTCGTCAAATCGCAGCCGATACCCATAGGGATGTGTCCACGGTGCAGCGCCTGTGGCGAAGATGGTTGGCGCAGGGCACAGGGACATGTGGCACGTGCGAGGGGTCCAGGCGCAGCCCGAGTGACGTCAGCACGCGAGGATCGGCGCATCCTTCGCCAAGCGGTGGCAGCCCCGCACGCCACGTCAACCGCCATTCTTCAGCATGTGCAAGACACCCTGGCTGTTCCAATATCGACCAGAACAATTTCCCGTCGATTGGTTGAAGAAGGCCTGCACTCCCGGCGTCCGCTCAGAAGACTACCATTGACTCCACAGCATAGACGTGCACGCCTGGCATGGTGCCGGGCTAGAGCGACTTGGATGAGGGAATGGCGGAACGTCGTGTTCTCCGATGAGTCACGCTTCTGTTCTGTCAGTGATAGTCACCGCAGACGAGTGTGGCGTCGGCGTGGAGAAAGGTCAAATCCGGCAGTAACTGTGGAGCGCCCTACCGCTAGACAACGCGGCATCATGGTTTGGGGCGCTATTGCGTATGATTCCACGTCACCTCTAGTGCGTATTCAAGGCACGTTAAATGCCCTCCGCTACGTGCAGCATGTGCTGCGGCCGGTGGCACTCCCGTACCTTCAGGGGCGGCCCAATGCTCTGTTTCAGCAGGATAATGCCCGCCCACACACTGCTCGCATCTCCTAACAGGCTCTACGAGGTTTACAGATGCTTCCGTGGCCAGCGTACTCTCCGGATCTCTCACCAATCGAACACGTGTGGGATCTCATTGGACGCCGTTTGCAGACTCTGCCCCAGCCTCGTACGGACGACCAACTGTGGAAAATGGTTGACAGAGAATGGAGAACCATCCCTCAGGACACCATCCGCACTCTTATTGACTCTGTACCTCGACGTGTTTCTGCGTGCATCGCCGCTCGCGGTGGTCCTACATCCTACTGAGTCGTTGCCGTGCGCATTGTGTAACCTGCATATCGGTTTGAAATAAACATCAATTATTCGTCCGTGCCGTCTCTGTTTTTTCCCCAACTTTCATCCCTTTCGAACCACTCCTCCTTGGTGTTGCATTTGCTCTGTCAGTCAGTGTATTTCCAAGTTCATTGAAAATGTTTTAGAAAAAGCCAGGTAAACAATTATAAATAAATGTAAATATGAGGAAAAAAATTATAGGGAATCTGCCACCTGGGCAACCGCCATGAATACAGATCATTGATTGATTGATTGATTGATTGATTGATTGATTGATTGATTGATTGATTGATTGATTGTAATTACGATACGTATAGTCGGAACTACTGGAGCGCTCCTTTGGTTCTGCAGTTAGTAATTTTAGTGCCCATAATAATATTCATATTTAATATTGTACTATTCTTCTTCTTCTTCTTCTCCTTCTCCTTACGATTATTTGTGAATTACATGGCCTGCCTAAAATAAAACCTGGATTTTCAGGGTGAATTATCGACTAAGGAAGTGGGAGAATATCTAGTATAGTAGATATACTATAGAGCATTCTTTCTGTTCAGTTTTTCATAGCAGCGAGAAACTTAGTTTAATATATATATATTTGCTAGGGGCTTTACGTCGCACCGACACAGATAGGTCTCATGGCGACGATGGGATAGGAGAGGCCTAGGAGTTGGAAGGAAGCGGCCGTGGCCTTAATTAAGGTACAGCCCCAGCATTTGCCTGCTGTGAAAATGGGAAACCACGGAAAACCATCTTCAGGGCTGCCGATAGTGGGATTCGAACCTACTATCTCCCGGATGCAAGCTCACAGCCGCGCGCCTCTACGCGCAGGGCCAACTCGCCCGGTAGTTTAATATTTATTATTATATCAGACATGTGGAAAATATCAGACACATAATGGAAATTTAACAATGCGTTGAGAATTTCAATCGTAAATACCTGGCAACACTGAATAGGCCTGGACTAATATGATAATAGTGAAAACTCCCACGAGAAAATGGCGACACTACTCCCATGTGCTAACTAGCGGTTCGACGAGATAACTACACTTGCTGCTGCAGTCAGCTGTGTATGTCAGAAGTGTCGCATTTGTAATTCAGATAGTTTTGTGCTTGTTATGTATCACCATTTTGGAAACGGCATGAAGAGGACTTATTGGTTCCATGTACCGGTGTTTCATTTACAAATGATAAATTGATCGCAAGCCATTTGACAGATTATAAAAACAAAGTGCTGTGAATGTACTTGTTAATGTTTACGTGTTTGTATTTTTTTCTATTTATGGAAACGTACTTTCTTTAAAACATTGTTATAATTAAACCTATGCATTTAATCTATTTTCAGGTAACTCAGTAGGTTGTGAAGGGCATAATGGCAGATTTAGATGAAGTTCTGGGGACCAAAGGACCAGAACATTTAAACAGAGGCTATGTAGCGTGCTTCGACCATTTTACAGAAAAGGGTTTCAGAAACAAAAAGTCTATTACGCCAAGGATATATATATATAGTTTATTGTAGTATTTTTTCACTGAAACTATTGTGGTCATAATTACATAATGATTATGCTTTCCATGATTTGTTAACAAGGAGGATCAGACACGACTGCATTGAAAACATTTTTTCGAGCATTAGAGCAAAGGAGATAACAATGATGCAACAAAATTTCGCAATGCCATAAGAGGTATAATGTTAAATCAATTACTCTGTGCTTCTGACGACATCAACTTTGAATCTGATGTTGCAAACTTTCTATTGACTCATAACGATGTGACGAAGTGCAATTTTGAAGCTAATGTCGCTAAACATTGTTAGTTAAGTGATCAAGGCAAATGATTATGAATAAGATGTAATACAAACCATTATGTCATGGGCTGGGCATGCAGTAAGTCTCCCCATGTTGAGTGTAGGGATGTACTGTCATCTTATGACAATGATTGCAGCATGGGAAATTTGCGCATAGAAATGGAGAAGTATGATAATTTTAAAACGATGTTTCCAAATATGTGTGATGGAAACTTGTCTGCCAAAATATCATGAACATTTGAAAATAGTTTTTGTTGGAAAGCACACATGGAGGAATTAGAAGCAAATTAACTGACAGTTTCTTTATCAATGAATCTAGTGAAAGTATATGTAAGAGTTGTATAAAGTTACTGACTGACACGTATTTCAAAGTCCTTATTAAGGAGCATGTGGGTAGAACCAATGATTCAACAGAGAAAAATCTTGCCAGTAAAAATATCAAATTGAAAAAGATACTGCACGTGTGATTTGCTCTTTTGGATGTTATCAGAGTATAGTCATAACATGACGATCGAAAGGTTTAATTTAATAATACATACATTTGTTTTATTCTTACGACTGGTTCTTTCAGGCCAACATTCCCTTTCTTCCTTCCCTACATTATGATACAAGAATGATGCAAACGTCTTAAAATCTGTATGTCGTTGGATTTTCGAAGTTGAATTATGCAGTGTTTTAATAGCTCGTTGTGTTAGTATTCTCCTCGAGCCGCTAGATGGCAGCACTACGCGCCGTCGCCGCTACTCTGCGTGGTGAGGAGAGTTTCCACTATTATCATATTAAACTATTTGACTAAAGTCAACAATATTATCGTGTTTGTATTTTCCTCACATCATTTAATGTTCATTGGCTCAAAAGTATTCTATGTAGGAATGGCACTTGAATATTTCTCTTTAAATCGAGATCAAAAATATGTTGGTTGGTAGTCACTAAAGTAAACTATATTCAAAATGACATAGGCCTCGTCCTTAATCATCTTAATCATAATCAACCACATCATCACCATCAGTAATGCAGTTTCCAGCTGTTGGCCAGATCTGCTTAGAACATAAGCTTCTCCATTTCATCTTGTCTTCCCACCATTCTTCCTTCTTCACTCTTGCCCAGCCCTCTCCGCTTCTCTGTTCATACTCTTCTATTCCTTTTATCCGCCTGTCTCTTGGTCTTCCTCATGGCTGTTTTCCTGTTGTCTCGAATTCGTGCATCCTCCTAGACATGCTTTCTTGTGCCATTCTCTTCATGTGTCCATACCATCTACTTCCAGATGCCTCTATCCTCTTCTATAGTGGCTTTTCTTGACTATATCTCTAACCTTCCCATTTCTAATCTTATCCATTCTTGTAACTCCTATCCTGCTTCTCAGAATTTTCATTTCAGTTGTCTGTATCCTAGTCACGGCTCTCTGCCTCATTACCGAAGTTTCTGCTGCATACTTCAGAACAGGTACATAGTACGTGCTGTACATCACTCTTTTGCTTCTTTGAGGGACATCCTTGCTCCAAACCAGGCTTCTGATACTTTTCAGGAAAACTCCTCCTTGTCTTCCACGCTCGATTATTTCTTTATCATTTCTTCCACTTTCCTCTATGATACTTCCCAGGTATTTTAAACTCTCTACCGAACTTGCATCCGGGAGATAGTAGGTTCGAATCCCACTATCGGCAGCCCTGAAAATGGTTTTCCGTGGTTTCCCATTTTCACACCAGGCAAATGCTGGGGCTGTACCTTAATTAAGGCCACGGCCGCTTCCTTCCAACTCCTAGGCCTTTCCTATCCCATCGTCGCCATAAGACCTATCTGTGTCGGTGCGACGTAAAGCCCCTAGCAAAAAAAAAACTCTCTACCTTCCTACGCTGTTCCCCTCAAAGCATTATCCGTCTCGTAGGTCTCTCCTTCTTTCTAGTTGTGATCACTATCTCGCATTAAATTTTATTCCATATTGTTCCACCACATCTCCCCATGCATTAAACTTTTCTTGGATATACTGTTCCTTTTCTACCCAGAAGTGCCTTTCTTGCATCCGCCTCCTAAATTCAAGTTCACCCGTATCTCAGTCCAACTAACAGCGGTTACAGTAGTCAATATTGCCGGGCTGAGTGGCTCAGACGGTTAAGGCGCTGGCCTTCTGACCCCAACTTGGCAGGTTCGATCCTGGCTCAGTCCAGTGGTATTTGAAGGTGCTCAAATACGTCAGCCTCGTGTCGGTAGATTTACTGGCACGTAAAAGAACTCCTGCGGAACTAAATTCCGGCACCTCGGCGTCTCCGAAAACCGTAAAAGAGTAGTTAGTGCGACGTAAAACAAATAACATTATTATTATTATAGTAGTCAATATTCAACAATAACAAACAGTTGTATTGAATAACATGAAAAATATTTATTGGTTAACAATTTTGTAACATTACATAGTCGTTATACAAATCATGAGGATGACATGGCATAAGGAAGATGAATAAGGAATAGGTCTATGCCGCTCATATTAGAACAACAACAACGTGTGATCAAAAGGTTTCCGTTTGAGGGCGTTCCTGCAGTGGACATGTAACGTAGCGCAACTCCGATGCGCGTATATGTAGGCATGTAGGCAAAAGGATTAGTGTGGCAGTCGTGTCGTGCTGAGGTGCCTGCGTTAAATGCGACCACATGAACTTTGGTGACGTTATTACGAAATGCGTCCAAACAGGACCAACGTGCAGTTATTCTGTTCTTGTCTGCCGAAGGAAAAAAACCGGTGAACATTCATCGGGGAATGAAGTCTGTGTATGGGGCAGCATGTCTGTCGAAAACCACTGTTGTGAAATAGTTCACCAAGTTCCTTCCTGGTCGCGTTTCGTCACAAGACGCCGGTCGATCTGGGAGGCCAACCTCATTAATTACGCCAACTCAAGTGGGAGACACTCGAGCACCCACCCTATAGTCCTGATCTCTCCCCATGTGATTACCATGCCTTCGGTCCCCTCAAGAAAGACCTTCCAGGGTCGACGCTTCCTGTGCAGCAGACGGTTACGGACTTCTTCGCCCAGCAGGACGCGGCGTTTTACCACACGTGAATCTTCAACTTGGTGCGTTGGTGGGATGAATGTCTCAATTCTTACGGCGATTTTTCCTGATTGTCATCCCGATTCAGGACTGTACGGTCGTCGAACTGAAACTTTTTGATGGCCCCTCATACAGTGCCTACAAAAAATAAAACTATCAAATATTAAGGAAACCTAACATATTATATATATATTTTACAATTGTATAACATTGTCGTAAGTAGTCATCATAGTGATCATGAAGTCAGCATGGTATAAGAGAGAGAACTAAAAATATACCTATGCCAGTTATGATGATAGTGCGGTATGTAAAAATCATCAAAATGTGGAAACAACCTGAAAAATTATGTCTTTTTGTAACAATTATACAACATAATATAGTCATCATTCACATCACGAAAACGACATGGCATAAGGCTAAACACACTCCATGGCGCTACAGCCCTGATTGACCTTGGCCTTCCAAGCGACCACCACTCAGCCTGAAGGTCTACATATTACAAGGTGACGCGTGATCAACGTGACGAATTCTCTTGGATTTCTTGGATTTCTTGATCGGACCCGCTATCTTATCATCCGATAGTTCCCCAAATTGTTCTCACGTAGTCTGAGTAGACCCCGAACCAGTCCTCAGATCATCGTAAAAATCCCTAACCTATTCGAGAATCAATTCATGTGCTGATTTAGCAACACCGTCTCGCAAAGTCCATTTGAATTCACCCCCCGCCACCCAAGCGATCTGATTGGCTAACTTTTCAGCAGCTGATAAATTGAGAACTGTGCGAGGTATAGAATTTTTTTTTTTTTTTTCAAATTACTTATCCGCATGGCCAACCCACTAACGCTCTTATACTCGGTTCACGTTGTTTGCGACCACCCTTTATATAAAAGAATTGCATAGGTTTTCGTCCGCCTCTGTGTAGTGGTTAGTGTGATTAGCTGCCACTCCCGGAGGCCCGGGTTCGATACCTGCCTCTGCCACGAAATTTGAAAAGTGGTACGAGGGCTGGAACGGGGTCCACTCATCCTCGAGAGGTCAAGTGAGTAGAGGTGGGTTTGATTCCCTCCTCAGTCATCCTGTTCAGCATAGCAGGTGAGGCCACTTGGGCGAGGTACTGGTCATCCTACCCAGTTGTATTTCCCGACCCAGAGTCTGAAGCTCAAGGACACTGTCCTTGAGGCGGTAGAGGTGGAATCCCTCGCTGAGTCCGAGGGCAAAACCGACCCTGGAGGGTAAACAGAAAAAGAAGAAGAGGAAGCATAGGCTTTCATAATTTGTGCGGGGAACAAAGCTTTTAGCAGGGAAGTATACTGTTTTATTTTTACATTTGAACTCTTTGGGCGGCAGTCTACCAAACTGTCGGCTGTCAGCTTCATCAGTATAACAGAGTTATGTAAATGTGTTAATGAAGACTACTGAACCATGATATTATAGCTGCCGGGCTGAGTGGCTCAGACGATTAAGGCGCTGGCCTTCTGACCCCAACTTGGCAGGTTCGATCCTGGCTCAGTCCGCTGGTATTTGAAGGTGCTCAAATACGTCAGCCTCGTGTCGGTAGATTTACTGGCACGTAAAAGAAATCCTGCGGGACTAAATTCCGGCACCTCGGCGTCTCCGAACACCGTAAAAGAGTAGTTAGTAAGACGTAAAACAAATAACATTATTATTGATATTATAGCAAATAAGATAGGGTATATACATATAAAGAGCCGGGCTGAGTGGCTCAGACGGTTAAGGCGCTGGCCTTCTGACCCCAACTTGGCAGGTTCGATCCTGGCTCAGTCCGGTGGTATTTGAAGGTGCTCAAATACGTCAGCCTCGTGTCGGTAGATTTAATGGCACGTAAAAGAACTCCTGCGGGACAAAATTCCGGCACCTTGGCGTCTCCGAAAACCGTAAAAGAGTAGTTAGTGGGACGTAAAGCAAATAACATTATTATACACATAAAGATATTCTAGTTCGTTGTTCTGATGAGTTTTTATAAAACACGTGTACTTAGGTACGATAATACGAAATCGACGATTTTGTCGTGAAATACAGCTGTTGATTGGTTGAAGTTCCTGATATCTCTGTACCGGACTGCTCACAGGAACTATGAGCTAAGTACTGTAGTCATTTTAATAAGCTTTTATTAGTGCTCAATATATGAAACATCAATAATTATCTGTTCCATTGTCTGTTGTACAGCTCCATAGGTAAATAGTTAGCGTACTGGCCTTTGGTCGATGGCGTTCCGGGTTCGATTCCCGGCCGGTTCGGGGAATTTAAAATTTCATTTTTTTTCCTGGCAGGGTGGCTGGTAGGACTTCGTCGTCACAGACGCGCAGGTCGCCTATACCGCGTCAACTCGAAAGACGTGCACTAAGCCTCCTTTAAGGAGATACGTCATCACAAAATTGCAAATATATTAACAACACTTATGGAGTTTGTACATGTTTACTACTGGACTTGCAATTTTCAACAAATTTCTTTTCTCTGTTCTCTACATATCAGCTCCCTCTGTGAATCAGTGGTAGAACGTCGACCTCCGGATGCCAAGATAGCGGGTTCAAACCCGGCAGTGTAGTCGGATTTTTGAAGAGCGGAAAAAATTCCATTCGACACACCATGTCGTACGATGTCGGCATGTAAAAGATCTCTGGTGACAAATTTGGTGTTTACCCGACAAAATGAATTGAAACTCAGCTTTAGAAGCCTAAAATAAATTTGGTTTTATCTGCCATCTAGTAACGCTAGATTAAAATGGAACGTAGACACTGACGAGCAGGTAACCAGATAGCGTCAAATTAAAATGCCTGAACACGGTAGCTGAGGTCATACGATTATTACTATTATTGTTATTATTATTATTATTATTATTATTATTATTATTATTATTATTATTATATTTATTATTATTAGCATATAAAATTGCTCCGGTCTAGAAAGCCAAGAATAACGGCGAGAGGATTCGTCGTGCTGACCACCCGACACCTCGTAATCTGCAGGCCTTCGGACTGAGCAGCGGTCGCTCGGAAGGCCAAGGCCCTTCAGGGCTGTAGTGCCATGGGGTTAAGTTTGGTTATAAAAATTGCTCGAACGCTTTTACGTAACTCACCCTCAAGTATGCCCGTCTCGTTGGCTGAATGGTCAGCGTACTGGCCTTCGGTTAAGAGTGTCCCGGATTCGAATCCTGGCCGGGACGGGGATTTCTAACCTTCAATGGTTAATTCCAATGGCACGGGGGCTGGGTGTTTGTGCTGTACCCAACATCCCTGCAACTCACACACCACGCATAACACTATCCTCCACCACAATAATACGCAGTTACCTACACATGGCAGATGCCGCCCACCCTCATCGGAGGATCTGCTTTACAAGGGCTGAACTTGGCTAGAAATAGTCACACGAAATTATTATTACCCTGAAGAATGTCTATGCTTAATATGTTCTCCAAAAACATTCTTGAGATTGACATTTAATAATAATAATAATAATAATAATAATAATAATAATAATAATAATAATAATAATAATAATAATAATAATGTCATTTGCTTTACTTCCCACTAACTACTTTTATGGTTTTCGGAGTCCCACGTGAGTTCTTTTACGTGCCAGTAAATCTACCGACACGAGGCTGACGTATTTGAGCACCTTCAAATACCACTGGACTGAGCCAGGATCGAACCTACCAAGTTAGGGTCAGAAGGCCAGCGCCTCAACCGCCTGAGCCACTCAGACCGGTATTGGCATTTCCTTCTTAATATGTATTAGAATGGAATATAGAAAACAAACAGAAATAATTTTCTCCATCTCACCAGCCCAATAATTAGAAAAGAAAATGCACCAATTTTCTGTCAGTTTTCTCCCTAAAATAATCCTTATCCTGATTTTTTCAATGATAAAACTTTATAGCTAGGTTTATTTTTCAAATAATAAGTCTCTTTTTACACCATGCATTTGGAATTCAAACACAATTTGTGGAAGATACCAACTGCGTAACAGGTGTAGGAGTTGAAACACAAATTGTTACATAAATTAAATTTACACTAAAATTAATGAGGTCATACCAATGGCTATACCAAAGACGCAGATAAAGTCGTACATCCAGGATTGATTGAACAAAATTGAAAACGTGTCCGTAAGATAATATAAGTCTTAAGTGTACAACAGTTGGCGGGGGTAAGGTAGTAACTCACTTACGCCAGCGAGCATTGGCGGTCGTGGTGTGAACGAGGTAATGTTTTGTTCCCTAACAGTACTCTCATCTCTAACAAGTGTGCAAATATGAGCTGATAACTGTGCAGGCAGTATATGAACCGGATTATTTTAACGATCTCGATGTATATAACCTGAAAGAAGTACCGATATTTTGATTCAGTGGACTTGAAATGTTTGGCTCCGGAACAATCGTACATGTACTGTGTTAAGGAAGTGGTATTAAAGAGAGTAAAAAACAAAAAACAATGCAAGACCACGATTCCAAAGAAAAAGTGGTAGGTACATTTTTGAAGGCCAGTAATATCGTAATGATGAATGATGAAGACTTCTTCGATTTTGTTGCAGAATGGGACAAGTTTTCAAACACACCTTGAATTAAAATCAATACTTTCAGCTGGATTACACTCTCCAAACCTAATTTTACTTTCATTATAATAGTCATGTCTTTGCTGGCGAGGTGTAGTGTTTACAGTGCACTTTGTTTTTTGGTATAGGATCGAATAAATTAGTTTCTTTCATTGATTTGTCTCAGTCTTATCCTTGGCTTTGACAATATGAAAGTGACTGAGGTATGAGCGATGCTAGTAATGAATGCCATTCCTTATGCAGCTAGTCCCTGCTATGAATGGTGTGAAAATGTGCTCATAGTGTCGGTTGGTGCATGCATTTCACTGGGCTTGGAAGACTGATATGTAATAGCAACTTCTGGCTCAGTGAGAAAAGCAACGGGAAACAACCTTACTCTTCATTTCCCTAGTATGCCTCTTGAGAGACACCTATATGATAGCTGTTGGCGGACCTGTGGAGGATCGAACCAGCCTTCGGGCTGAATACCCAACATAATAGTAGTCATTTTATTGCCATATAAATGTGGGAGAAGCGGCAGTTATTCGAGGCAATCACTAAATCGCAGTGCTTACAATAGCTTGAAAGAAGACCTGTCATTCGTGATGCCAAATATGTACTATACGCGAACCTTTTCTTGAGCCCTGAGCTCCCTAGTGCTGAATCGGTAGACCTCGGTTATCTTCGACATCCATATTGGCAACCTTTGAAACACAAACTATGCATCGCTGTACGACATCTGACGTACACTTTACGAACTAGTATTGATGTTGTTTATACAGCAAAGCCAAACTATATAATTCATGCTAGGAACAAGATTCGCATCGAGAAATGTTATATGATGTTAAATAATGTATGTGTGATAGAATTTTTGGCGTAAGATAATACATGTTTAGAAAATTCATATCGATCCATCACATTATCGATTCAATTCAGATTTTATTTCCATCCAGTTGGCAGTATAACCGGAACCCTTAGCACTCCCTCCTCACCCCTCACCGCGTAAAAATCGGGCTCAAGAAAAAGTTCGCGTATAGTACGTTGGACTTCATGGATGAGGGGTATTTTACATGTGCACAAAATACAAATAACATTAATTCTGAGTTTGATTAAGATAATATTTCGTTTTGTAGGATTTTACAGACAAATTTGTGCCAGATTTTTCAAATTCCACACAATTAAGCATAAAACGTGAGCGTATGCCCTCTGTTGTCTAGTACTTTGGTGAGATAGTGATCACAAATAAGATTTTACTCCCTCTGAGAAGTCCGTTATTATCTTCGCCATATCATTGCCACACATATTCATAACCATGAAAAATTTACAACGTTGTTTGGGAAAATAAAGTTCTTTGTTAATTTCCTGAATGCGAGACTACATTACGTCCCGCGTAGATTCGAAGAAGGCATGTCCACAAAAATGTAATATATACACAACTTCCTCCATTTGTTAATGGAACACAACACTGTGTATGTGTTGCAGATGATAAGAGGCTTGATGACATAAATGAAAATAAACATCAACCAGTTTCAAGGGCATCGTAACAATAAGTATCGGTTTTAAAATAAACCTCTTAAGTATCTCTTAAGCACATAATCCAATTCCCCGAACGACGATCAAATTGAGTTAAGTGGAAGTTTGCGTTGGCGCCAGTCGAGAAGCTGCCTTTGTGCAAAGGATTTCTGATTTTGTAGTCAATTTAGACGACGCAGCACAGCTTGAAATGGCTCAATAACTTACTAAGCGGAACTATATGGCGAACATTAATCCAGGTTTATACTCACTATATATATATCCATTACAGTCTCCAGATTGTGTACATTTCCAGTCTGATTTAGATCTTCAAATTGACTATTTACTTACAGATTCCATTTTCTCGACAAGCTACGTCTATTACTTTTATAATCGGTACTTAAACACATCCGTTTGATTCCAGAATGTTGGATATATTTGTACACTGAGTGTCCAAACGTCACGGGAAGGGGTGTCACGTTAGAAAATATGCCGTGTATGACCTCTGAGCGTTGTGGCTATCCGCGGCGTAGCTGTGCGGTCTGCCACCGACAGCAGTGTCGTGAAGATGGTAACACTCGCGAGTTAACCGACTTTGAACGTGGAATGATCATCGGCGCACACTGCATGGGCCATACCATTGCGGAGATTACAAGCGAATTCGGGTTTCCGAGGTCAGCAGCGTCGAGGGAGGATCTTCCAAATCGCAGAGGTAAAGTAACCACCCGCTTAAAGCGCCACACGGGAAGACCACAGATGTTTAGAAACGGACATCACGTCACCTCCGCAGAAACATACTGAGAGCCCGACGGGTTATTGTGAGTCAGATTACCGCCCAATTGAATGATGGGAATCAGGAACCCATTTCTACCACGGCTGCAAGGAGGCAACTGCACCTCATAGGCTTCACTAGCCGAGACAGTGGAACAGTGGCGGCGTGTGGTATGGTCCGAAGAATCTCCGTTGAGCTGATGGACTAGTGAGAAGCTATGGGTCCTGCGTGTCAACAAGGTTGTGTCCAGGCAGGAGATTGCTTAGTTCTGGTCTGGGCGGCGTTCTCATGGTCGCAATTAGGCCCCATTGTCCGGCTGCAGGGAGCGCTGAAAGGTGCACGGTATGTGGACTTTTCGTTCAGACCATCTGCATCCCTTTCTGGCTCTAGAGTACCCTGATGGAGATGCCATGTTTCAACAGGACAATGGCCATGTCAGCGCTCTGTGGTGGCACGTAAGTGGTTGCAGGAACACTCCCGTTAAGTTACGATCATAGATAGGCCCTCCAGATTCCCCGATCTTAATCCAGTCGAGCATTTATGGGATGCTGTTGATGCTGGTGTACGCTCCAAGAACCCTGCACCAGCCACACAAGACTAATTGTGGATATCAGTGCAAGATGCGTGGGTCCGGATTCCTCCAGAACGATTCAACACTTTGTAGAGTCAATGCTCGCCCTATTGCTGGCGTTTTGAGGAACAACTCATTATTAACATCACATTCAATGTCTTCCCATGACTTTTGGCCACTCAGTTCATAATCGGTACGTAAACACACCCGTTTGATTACAAAATATTGAAAATACTTGTATAAATACATTTCATCACACTATGCAATCCAAATATCCTCTTGCGAGGACGAATACATATTTTAATTTCTAAATATCGAAGTTTCTGCGGTGTAGTGGTTAGTGTTATTACCTGCCACTCCCGGAGGCTCAGGTTTGATTCCCGGCTCTGCCATGAAATTTGAAAATTGGTACGAGGGCTGGAACGGGGTCCACTCAGGCTCGGGAGGTCAACTGAGTAGAGGTGGGTTCGATTCCCACCTCAGCCATCCTGGAAGTAGTTATCAGTGGTTACCCACTTCTCCTCCAGGCAAATGCCGGGATGGTACCTAACTTAAGGCCACGGCAGCTTCCTTCCTTCTTCCTTGTCTATCCGTTTCAATCTTCCCATCACCACGCAAGGCCCCTGTTCAGCATACCAGGTGAGGCCGCCTGAGCGAGGTACTGGCCATCCCCCAGTTGTATCCCTAGACCCAGAGTATGAAGCTCCAGGACACTGCACTTGAGGCGGTAGAAGTGGGATCCCTCGCTGACTCCGACGGAAAAAAACCGACGCTGGAGGGTTAACAGAAGAAGAAAGAAAAGAAGAAATATCAAAGTTACTTGAATTTCCCAATAACTTTATATGCTTGGTTTCATAATCTCACTTACTATTAACATTCCCCAATCCTTTTGTGACCTTCGAACTGATCTGAACATAGAGCAGCGACAATGTTCCGCAGACCTAGATCTAAACAAGCAAGTACCTGGAAAAATTATACCTGCGAATTCTGATTGAAGGAAACAAGCTACTACTAGTTTTTACAAGTTGTTTATACCTCGCACCGACACAGATATGTCCTATGGCGACGCTGAGAAAGGAAAGGACTTGGAGTTGGAGGGTAGAGGCCGTGGCCTTAATTAAGGTACAGCCCCAGCATTTGCCTGGTGTGAAAATGGGAAACCACGGAAAACCATCTTCAGGGCTGTCGACAGTGGGATTCGAACCCACTATCTCCCGAATGCAAGCTTACAACTGCGCGCCCGTAACTGCATGGCCATCTCGATTAAGAAGGTCATAATGGAACAATTGAAACTCCATTAATTGATATCATTGTACTTACTCCTAAGCGTGGGCATTGGGTCTGAAGAAGATATAACAGAAGTCGATAGAATAATGACCATGGGTGGCATCTGTCATGTGTATGTAACTGCATGTTATTGTTGAGAAGCATAGTGTTATGTGTGATGTGTGAGTTGCAGGGATGTTGGGGACTGCACACACACCCAGTCCCCGAGCCAATGGAATTAACCATTTAAGGTTAAAATCACCGAACCTGCGGGAAATCGAACTCATAATTATTCTTTCCTTGGAGATTTATTTCTGCTACTCCAGTATTATAGAATTAGCCCGCCTGGTGGCTACGGTCGTTAAGACTTAAAACCTATATGGTCTGACTCCGCGGTTAGCTGGCTCGTGTCCTGTTGATGGAAAAATATTTCACCATCAAAATATTGGCGGGAAAGATAGGAAATGTGGTGGCATACAAATTTTAATAAACCAGAATTTTTATCAAAAGCCGGCGTTCATTTCAAAACCTCTCCAAAGTGTTCATGCTGAGTGAGGGCATCTGACGGTGATTCGTGGGGGTCGTTAAGCTTTGAGCAGATACATTGGAATTATTTGATAGGAGTAGTCTATGTGGGCATCAGCCCCTTCATCATTATCACCATACACCCAGTCGCGCAGGACACCCAGGGGAGTCTAAGAGAAAGATCGCAACTTAGCTTCTCCGGAGTCCACATGACATCACATCACTCACTTATAAAATCACTTAATCTCTAACTTTGGGTTTACCTTACTTTGCTATGACTTAAAATGACTTCGCACTAAAACGGATCCTCTTCACATATTTAGACCATTATTAATATTATCGTTTGCACGTCTCAGTAACTACTTTCACGGCTTTCGGAGACACAGAGACGTCAAAATGTTATCAACCAGTAGTTCTTTTATGTGCCAGTAGATCTACCGACTTGAGGCTGCGTAGTAAAGCACCTTCAAACATCACCGAACTGAGCTGGGATCGAATACGCCAACTTGGGCTCGAAAGACAAGTGTTCTCCTATCTGAGCTAACCAGCCAGCCATATTCTGGTTGTATTTCCTACTTCGAGAGAAGGTTCTTGTTACTCCTCATGGAATAATCTAGGTAGGGAAAAAATATTTGTATACTTCCATTGTAGAAACATAGTCCCTCATGAAATAATAGTTCTTAAAAATGTCAGTGATAGGGAAAAATATGGAAGAAAAATGAAATAGTATGTACATTTTTCGTCAGTTGATCAATAATAATAATAATAATAATAATAATAATAATAATAATAATAATAATAATAATAATAATAATAATAATAATAATAATAATAATAATAATAATAATAATTAATCATAGTGGTTTAACATACTTTCATTTGCCGTAATATTTATAAGATGTCAGGACGTCGGAATTTGTAGACACACAAGTTGTTTAATAAGCCAAAAGCCAGCGTCTTGATGAAACATGAAATTCATAACCATTAATGAAACGTAAGTGATTTATTAGCCACTTTTTTTTTCTCGAACAAAATCGTTCGTACTGTGTAAACGCGGTGGAAGTATGTGGCTAAGAACTGTAAGACTGTGCAGTACGGTTGTTTTGTGGCACCGCTGATTATCTGGTTTGCCTCATTCAGTTGTCTTAATGTGTGTACTGTTGAGTCAGACAGAAAAGCAGTATTCAGCGGTTAATGAAGATCTTTATCGAATTCATTGCTCCACAATACGAATTCTCATGATAGGCAGATGTAATCGGAATTATATACCCTACATCAGAATGACAAAACGAACCTGTTAATGTATAATACCCCTAAATCCAAAGGGAAATAAACAAAAGCATAATCCAGTCTTTATTGGACAGAATATTCTATGTTGTGTAAGGCTGTATGTTGTATATCATCGAGGTCGGCAATGAACCATGACAAGTACTATACTCTTTAGTTCTAAGGGTCTATGTGGTTATGACTTATCAGTTCATTCAAGGTGAGATTATTTCTGTACTTTAGAAGCTAAAGTTTAATGAAGACTATAAAAAAGAGTTCATAGTTATTGGAAAAATATGTTACGACGGTGAAAGTACGCATTTTATTGAACCATAGTGATGACCTACTCGGGTTCCAGCACATTAATTGCCCGCAGAGTAATAAAATTTAATTATTAAAGGTTCTCAGCTGATGGAGTTTTATTCCTCAGAACACTAATTCCTTTTCTGAACACAGTTGACAAGTTGCAATTTGCTTTACTTCACATCGACACAGGTACACCGTATGGTGATGATGGGATCGGAAAGGGCTAGTAGTGAGAAGGAAGCGATCGTGGCCTTAATTAAAGTACAGCGTGGTGTGAAAATGGGAAACCACGGAAAACCATCTCCAGCGCTTCCGACAGTGAGATTCGAACCCACTATCTCCCGAATGCAAGCTGATAGCTACGTCGCGCAAAGCGTGCAACCACTTGCTCGGTAAACACAGTTGATACAAGAAGTTGCACAGAAGGGTAGTGCGTGCCGTGATATTCGAATGGCCTAGACACTTGCTTCTTGCCAAAGTGAGCGTGGTTCTAATCCCTGTCAATGCATGTGGCATTTGTGAAATGAAAAGCACGTCACTGTAGTTCGAACACTGGAGAACCTGAGCCTATGGTAACGATATCAACAGCCACGTTAAACTACAGTCTTGCTTGCTTACAGACGGGAAGAATATTAAACATATATAAGGGGCGATCAAAAAGTTCCCGTTCGACGGCCGTAAAGTCCTGAATCGGGATGCCAATCAGGCAAAATCGCCGTGAGCAATGAGGCACTCATCCCACGGATGCACCAGGTTGGAGATCCCAAACACCGTGAAGGAGTCCGAAACCGCCTGCTGTACGTCATCGTCGACCATTCAATGCCTTTCTGATGGGACGAAGGCGTGATAATCGCACGAGGAGAGATCAGGATTATAGGCCTCATCCACCGGCCGCTCGTTGTTGTCCGTAATGGACGAGGTTTGTCTCCTAGATCGACCGGCGTTTTGTGTCGAAACGCGACCCGCAAAGAACTTGGTGCACCATTCCACAACGGTGGTTTTCGACAGACATGCTGCCGTATACACAGTATTCATTCTCCGATGGATGTCCACCGGTGTTTCTCCTTCGGCAGCCAAGAACAGAATAACATCCTGTTGGTCCTGTTTGGACGCATTTGGTAATAAGGTCGCCATTTAACCACATTTAACGCACGCACCTCAGCACGACACGACTGACACACTAATCCCTTTGCCTACATATCCGTGCTTACTGTATATACCCGCATCGGAGTCGTGCTACGTTGCATGTCCGCTGCAACAACGTCTTCAAACGGAAACGTTTTGATCACGCCTCATCTCCGGCAGGCATTCGGGGAAGGGGTGCCCTTCAGCTGCACCAGGAAAAGTAAAACACTTGCAATTACACTAACTGCGTTGGAAATCGTCCAAATCCCTAAAAATGGGCAGGTCATCTGTGTCGGGGAACTAAGCTAAGAACTGTGTAAGTAAAGAGCGTGAAGGTAATTTCAATGGGCACGGTGTAGGTTGCGGTGTTCAAATCATACCTTGGACCATCGACATCGATTTGCTGTCTTTTAATGCAAATCATCGTCATAACTGTCCAGCTTTTTTTTCTGAATGGTTAGCGTGATGGCCTTGGTCCAAAGGGTTCCGGGTTGGATTCCCGGCCATTTCGGGGATTTTAACCTTCATTGGTAAATTCTGATGGCTCGGAGACTTTGTATGTGTCCTATCTTCAGCATTATAATTCATCGTAGACAGGGCCATACCCTTACAAAAGCGCAGGTCGCCTATAAGGAGTCAATTCGAAAGACCTGCACCAGGCCACTCTCGAGGCCACACACGTCATTATTATTATTATTATTATTATTATTATTATTATTATTATTATTATTATTATTAAAATAGCGATTTTGGGATCTGAAGGCCGACGCTCCACCACGGATCCTTAGAGGGAGCTATGTATATGATTTTCTCACCCTCTAAAGTTAAGAAACCGAGCTCGATAGCTGCAGTCGCTTAAGTGCGGCCAGTATCCAGTATTCGGGAGATAGTAGGTTCGAACCCCACTGTCGGCAGCCCTGAAAATGGTTTTCCGTGGTTTCCCATTTTCGCACCAGGCAAATGCTGGGGCTGTACCTTAATTAAGGCCATGGCCGCTTCCTTCCCACTCCTAGCCCTTCCCTGTCCCATCGTCGCCATAAGACCTATCTGTGTCAGTGCGACGTAAAGCAACTAGCAAAAAAAAAAAAAAAAAGTTAAGGAACTCTGTTTGTAATAGAACTTACGTAGTCGTGAGTGAGTGCAATCGTGCAGGTTTCCAGTCTTATAACTAAAGTTTAGTAAAAACGAAAGAAATAGGCCACCTAACGTTCGAGTTTTATGTGACTGTTAATTTCATCCTTATTATTTACAGCACATACAGCTACACCTGGAATCCGAACCAAAGGGATACAAGTTTCCATATCGAATAACTCCGAATGAACGTAATTCTAATTGGTAAATGAGGGAACGAAGTGATGTCACCGCACACAAGGGAACTAGGGGAAAATCTAACTAGTCTACCAACTACCATTTCTCAGAGCCAAAGGTGAGGAAAAATCAAGCTGTGACGAAGTCACCCGGAATTAGAATCTAAGACACTCGAGTTTGAACGAATATCTAAACTGCTGCAACATAATAATAATAATACGTTTATATTACACTACGGCCGCAACTGTTGACTGCAAATATTGTCATTTCATGCAACTTGTTTTTCGATAGTGATCTTATTAGATCAATTTTCCGTAGCCATTTGAACGGTCACTACGCCTAGAGGGGTCACTGAAAACTCTCGAAAGCTCTTTAGAAGACCGAGAATCATTAATAGTTCCTAATAGACCCACAACATGTACAGAACTATACTTTCCTGCCGAATTGGACAATAAAGTGAATTATGGGCTCTTCTGTTTCAAACAGGAAACAAGAAACCACAGATTTTGATAGGAATCAAACCCATGATGTTGGGCATACGAAGCTAGTCCGCGAACCACTCGTACTTGGTTTATATGGAATCTGTCTGAAAGCCTGTTCTTTAGTGTCTACCTTGCACATTCGTGATGCCTGTGTAAAACTACTGGATTTTCAGTGACATTTTGATAGGTAAGGTGGTGTTCCATTTTCACTCCAGGCAAGTGCTGGGGTTATACATTAACTAAGGCCCCAGTCTATTCCTTCCCAGTCTTAGGCCTGCCCTATCTCACCACTACCAGGAGGCATCTCTGTCGGTACGACGCAAAACAAGTAACGAAAACGTAAAATTAGCTACGACTGCTTCCTCCCCAGTCATAGATCTTTCCTATTCCATATTTGTAGAAACTTATCATTTATAGTGCAACGTTAAATCACTAGGGAAAACAGAATATATCCAACCCCATTCTTCTGAAGGTCTACCTTACCAGACAATAAAAATACTCCAAATTATGATAATACTTCACCGTTCTTGCTAACTGTGTAACCTGAGGACAAGTAAATACTTTGGCACACCTTGAAAAAATTCAAATTTGTTTCCGAGCCGAGCTTCAATTCCAACCTACCAGGTGGGAAACAATCTCACTAGCCCTTAGATTTCACCATTAACACTTGTTTTCAACGTGCTTGTGAATTACGAGGATCGCCTGGCTGCCGGTGCGCGCCAAGTAGTCGATACCGTATCGTTGCCATGGGAACTACCGATTGCTGCATGGGCCAGGAATCTTGGGGTAACAATTGACCTCTGAGTGGGAAGAAATAAAGTAAATTCTCATGGAAACAGTTTCCTAAAACGTATCACAATGCCCTCACTAACCATTCCTGGCAGTTAGAATTGACTCTAAAACTGGAGTGATGCGCTGATTTACCACTAAACTGAATATTTGTTCATATGTTGGCTTGTGTATGATATAGCTGGCAAGGTGTTTGTACTATATACAGCTGTAATATATTCATAAATATGAGTATTTTTCGAAACCTTATTTACATTCCAAACAGATCAAATAAGATTAAATTAGTATGAGTTATTTCAGATCAATTCCTCATATATTTACTTTTATATTCACTATGCAGAATACCTGTAGCATTTTGCTTTGGTATTGAAATTTATTATTTATCTACTCATAGACGGAGTCAGTGGCTTGCTTGTATCTCTGGGAAATATATTAAAAAAGAAACTCCACGTCATTCACACCGAAACCATGTTATACTGAAATGTGTTTGAACCTGTGGACCTATTCCTGATTTCAGTAGCTTACAATATCGAAGATAAGAATTTGTTCAATTCGAGTTTTTTAGTTTCAATTGGTCCTGCTCTTGAAAATGATTTATTATTTAACATGGACTCATAAATGGCTTAACAAAGAAGTAAATAGTCAAGCAGGCAAGAAAGCAAGATTTTTATAAATAAGCAAGTAAGTTGGCTGAATGGTCAGCATACTGGCCTTCGTGCGTCCCGGGTTCGATTCCCGACCGGGTCGGGGATTTTAACCTTCATTGGTTAATTCCAATGGCTCAGGGGCTGGGTGTTTGTTCTGTCCCCAACATCCCCGCAACCCGCACACCACACAATACACTATCCTCCACCACAATAACACGCACTTACCTACACATGGCAGATGCCGCCCACCCTCATCGGAGGGTCTGCCTTGCAAGGGCTGCACCCGGCTAGAAATAGCCACACGAAATTATATAGCAAGTAAGTTGGTAAATAAGCAGTCAAGTTGGTAAATAAGAGAGCAAGTAATTTCATAAATGAGCAATTTAATTGGTAAATAACCGAGCAAGTAAGTTGGCAAGTAAAAATTCACAGTTCTAGCCCTTCAGGCAAGCAACTCAATGTTGAAAACATCCTAGGGATATGAGCTTCGAATTTTAGGTAAATAAAATATAATAAAGTATGAGAATATATTCTTTATTTATTCTCAAAAATTACAATCCTTTTCTTAATCATCGTTATCCGGTCGATTAGATTAGCAGTTTACCTTTTTCTACCACTACGAGCTCTAATGTGAGTCAATGCACTAATTCATTTAGCACCACTACGAGCGCTAAAGCGAGACAGTGCAGTGATTCACTTAAGCCCTTTTAACTACATTCAGGGTAGACATTTTTCAAAAAATCAAAAACTTCTCCAAGGTATTGGACCAAGGAACACATTACGAGCAAAGAAACAAGCGATTTTAGGCTGTTTTTTCCGGAACTGCATTTAGGCCGGAAGTCATTTTCGAAATTTAATTTTTTAAGTTTGATTCCAGTACACACAATTTGAAAAATGTCCGGGCCCTATAGCCCTTCAGCATTCGGCACAATCGAGGAAATTGCTTAATTTTATGTTTTTCGTAGTCTAGGGACCCCTACTTTGCCTGTTAAGAAATGTTTTCAACGTGAAAAAGCAAGAAAATTAGTAAAAATATTGTGAGCAAACAATTTTAAAAATCAATAAATAAATTAGTAAATATGCAAGTAAGTTGGTAAATGAACAAGCAATTAAGCAATGCTAGGAAACAAAAAAGGTAAGTAAGGAATTTGTTTCAACAACTGACTTACTTGTTTCGTTCGTTGTTTGTTTAATGACTTGCTTGTTTAATTTGTGTTTGTTTGTTTGCTTGCTTTTTCATTTGTTTATAATTTGCTTTACGTCGCCAGATAAGTCTTACTGCGACGACGGGATAGGAAAGGGCTAGGAGTGGGAAAGAAGCGACCGTGGCCATAATTAAGGTACATCTGCAGCTTTTCCTGGAGTGAAAATGGAAGAGAACGGAAAACCATCTTCAGGGCTGCCGATACGCGACCCTAACCACACGGCCAACTTACTCGGTGACCACGAAATGCACTTGTTGTTAATATTATTATTATTATTATTATTATTATTATTATTATTATTATTATTATTATTATTATTATTATTATTATTATTATTATGGATATACCATGGTTTACAGAGGTGAAAGAAGGTGTGGACATGAATGGGTGGCTATAACACAGACAGAAGATTAATTTAATAACATTGGAGCTATATTACTTTCTCTTTTTCTTCTTTGCTGAGCAAATAACAATAGATTAGAAATGGGGCTAGCTCGTAATCTTGAGTGACTAAATTAGAAAAACCAATAACAATTTACAACGTGAGCTTGAAGCTCCCAAATAACAAACTTTACATGAGCACAGCTGCACCCTTTTAATCAATAGTCAAGGAGACGGTTTTCCCCATTGCTTTTACACCATTAGTACGAGCATCTTTGCTCCAAAACAATATCTACGAGCCTAATATCCAAACATTATACCATTTCAGCCTTCCAAAGGCACCATACAACCTTTACGTCAATACCTTTACAATTACCATGAAGAGCGTCCTTGCACTACGAAAATTCACACTTTCGAGGCCTATCAAAGGCATAACCTATATTTAACAAAATTAAACAGTATTCACGGTCTGAACTGCTCAACAGTCTGTTAACTTTAACATGAAATAAATGGAGTTTAACGGGGATAACAAGTACCTATTCTTCTAGGCCTATGGTTAAAACTAAAGGCTCAATTACTGGCGCAAAAACCAAATATGGTAAGGAAGCGAACTCTGGCACTCCTAGAAATTTATATTACATGCATAAACCCTATTTCGGCTTATGGCCCGACGTTACAGAGGCTAAGCCTATACTACGGAGGTGACTAGATGGAGAGAAATGTTACAGAATTTACAAGACAGAAAAGGTTACAAAATCACAATCACAAGTTGTGAGGGAACATAAGAGGGTACATCACTCTCTGTTTCCTGATCTCGGTTAAGTTCTTTCGGCTTGTTTGAAATTTACATTTACAGTTTGAAATTTACATTTTTAGAAAATTAAGTTGCATTACTGAATATTTCAAACATTCCCCTCGAGCTAGCTTTGAAAGACTATCAGATTTTTATCAGGATCTGCCGTTATCTTGAGATGGTGGACCTCTCGAAGATGGACGAGGCGCCTCCTACTCCTTTATAAACACACTCTAGACTGGAGCGATCATTAAGACAACCTGGTCCGAAAATGTGCCAGCTTTTATAGCCGAGGGGTAAGTTCCAGAAAACTCTGGGCTAAGGCACTGACACACTCCCAATTCTCGTTGGATAATCAAATAAATGTACAAAACTTTTGATAGGTCAACGCCCTGAGTTGGCAGGAAGAGGTAGAAATGTTGATAACTTGAAAATAACAAAACAAACGCTAAAAATTCCAGTTTAGGAAGCCTTTACATTTAAAATTACTCTAGAATTTTAATTAGTTCATCTTCAAACCAGAGGGCATAACATTAGTTTATAGTAGCGACATCTGTTGATAAATGTTCAAACTTCTTGCGCTAGTTGTTGTAAGGATTAAATTTCAGATGGCATTCTCCAAGGCGCTTAATTAAATGCGCGGTGTGGGTGTACCTCCGGTACAATTGTTATGATTATTGTTCCTCTACTGGCTCTTCTAACGCTTTTGAGAAACAGGAAGTAGCCGGGGTTTTTTGACCCGCAGGGGTTATTTGGCGAGCTGTTAATTCAACGAATAAGAGGCTGCCATATTAACCAGCGGATTGAGCTGGGGTAGAACCCGTTACCTCGGGCACAGAAAGCCATCGCTATCCTAATCTATGTTAAGAGATTAATGCAGTTAGTGAAGTTTCATTCTGTCCCAAATTTTAAAATCTTATATCAACCATGAATGCCTCTGTGGTGTAGTGGTTAGTGTTATTAGCTGCCACTCCCGGAGGCCCGGGTTCGATTCTCGGCTCTGCCACGAAATTTAAAAAATGGTACGGGGGATGGAACGAGTTCCACTCAGCCTCGTGAGGTCAACTGAGTAGAGGGGTGTTTGATTCCCACCTCAACCATCCTCTAAGTGGTTTTCTGCGGTTTCATATTTCTCCTTGAGGTAAATGTCGGTATGGTAACTCAACCATCTATTAAGTGGTTTTCTGCTTTCTCCCATTTCTCCTTTAGGCAAATGCCGGTATGGTAAAGGCTTCGGCTACTTCCTTCCCTCTTCCTCGTCTATCCCTTCCTATTTTCCCACCCCCTCCACAAGATCCCTCTTCAGCATAGCAGGTGAGGCCGTCTGGGCGAATTGCTGGTCCTCCTTCCCAGTTGTATCCCCGACCAAAAGTCTCACTCTTCAGCATACTGCCCTTGAGGCTGTGGAGGTAGGATCCCTCACTGTGTCCAAGGGAAAGGCCAACCCTGGACGCTAAACGGATTAAGAAAGAAAGATCAACAATTGTAAATGGAAGGCCTCGAAAAAGTAAACTTGTGTCCTCATCCCGAGGTAGTGCAGATCTTTTCAGGCATATCTCCAATGGAGGTGGGCTGCAGGCATCATTTTAATCGCATACCAGTCCTACTGCTATTCTTAAAGCTCTAGCAGTACCGCGAATCGAACCCGAGCCTCCGAGGGTGGCAGCTAATAGTACTGATAACCGTTACGCTACGGTAGCGTCTCGAGTGATGTGCGTTTGAAATTTCCAAATGTCCAACACAGGCGAGTCACTTTGTGATTGGTAACACAAATGGACTGCGGGTGCATTGAACGGTTTTAGTTACAGCGTAATTTGTAGGTCAAAGCATACATACTAATATCGTTTGAAGTTAGCAGAGAGAGACTTGAAAGTGCAGTCATTCAACTGACCGACAGAGAAAAATAGGGGAAAGGTTTTACACTGCGTTATGTTGAAACAATGTATTTTTAGCGCTCATAAACATGCAATACACCATTGATTAATTGATTGATTGATTGATGTATGTAACGCTTGCGAAAACTCTACTGCATTTAGCCACATTACTCTAAACGATCATCTTGGAATTCAAACCGAAAGGGAAAAAGAAATCACCGAGCAAAACTGCGGCGCGATTTTGGTCACGTTATTACCAGCGTGCATTCGGGAGATGGTGGGTTTGAACTCTGCTGTCGGCAGCCCTAAAATGGTTTCAGGTGCTTTCCCATTTTCCCATCAGGCAGATGTTGGGCTGTACCTTAATTAAGACCACGTCTGCTTCATTCCCATTCTTATCACTTTCCTATACCTATCTGTCTCGGTGCGATGTAAAGCAAATTGTAAAAAAAAAAAAAAAAAATATATATATAATCTACATTTCTAGCCCTTTAGGCAAGCAACTCAATGATGAAAACATCCTAGAAATATGAGCTACGAATTTTAGGTAAATAAAATATAATAAATTATGGGAACATATTCTTTATTAAGTCCTGAAAATTACAATCTTCTTAACCATTGTTATCCCATTGACTAGATTAGCAGTTTTCCTTTTTCTATCACTACGAGCGCTAATATGAGTCAATGCGTTGTTTCACTTGTATGTATGCTCAGTCCGTCAGCGATGCCGCTGGTTGGATCCTCAACAGCTCTGCCATCAGCTCTCATAGATGGCCTAGGCATCACTGAAGAGGCGTACTAGGGAAATGAGGAGTGAAGTCGTTTCCCGTTGCTTTCCTCACCGAGCCAGAGTTGCTATTACATATCAGTCTGTCAAGCCCACTGAAATGCATACACCAACCGACCCTATGAGCAACATTTTCACACCATTCATATCAGGGACTGGCTGCACAAGGAATGGCATTACTAGCATCACTCATACCTCAGTCACTTTCATATTGTCAAAGTCAAGGATGAGACTGAGACAGATCTATGAAAGTAACAAAATTGCTCTAGCCCATACCAGAAGACATAGTGCACTGTAAACACTAGGTGCTGCCAGCAAAGGCGGATTGTTTCATTTAAGCCCTTTTAACTACATTCGATGTGGACATCTTGAAAAAAACAAGAAATTCCTGAGGGTGTTGGACCAAGGAAAACATTACAGATAGAAATATGCAGATAAGTTAATTTGGCTGGGATTTGAATAAAAAAGAACACTAGTAAAGAAACAAGCGATTTTAGGCACTTTTTCCGGGACTGCATTTAGGCCGGAAGTGATTTTTGAATTTTTTTTTTTTTAGTTTGATAGAGCTATCCAAGACTCATAATCTGAAACCATTCCGTGCCCTTTAGGTTTTCAACTTTCGGCACAACTAAGAAAATCGCTCAAATTTACGTTTTTCGTATTATGGAGACAATCTGTACTTTATTTTCAGCCGTCAAATTAGCTATAGAGTCCGCCTCTGTGGTGTAGTGGTTAGTGTGACTAGCTTCCACCCCGAAGGTCCGGGTTCGATTCCCGGCTCTGCCACGAAATTTGAAGAATGGTACGAGGGCTGGAACGGCGTCCACTCAGCCTCGGGAGGTCAAATGAGTAGAGGTGGGTTCGATTCCCACCTCAGCCATCCTGGAAGTGGTTTTCCGTGGATTTCCACTCCTCCTCCAGGCAAATGACGGGATGGTACCTCACTTAAGGCCATGGCCGCTTCCTTCTCTCTTCCTTGTCTATCCCTTCCAATCTTCTCATCCCCCCCACAAGGCCCCTGTTCAGCATAGCAGGTGAGGCCGCCTGGGCGAGGTACTGGTTATCCTCCCCAGTTGTATCCCCAGACCCAGAGTTTGAAGCTCCAGGCCACTGCCCTTGAGGCGGTAGAGGTGGGATCCCTCGCTGAGTCCGCGGGAAAAACCGACCCTGGAGGGTAAGCAGATTAAGAAGAAATAGCTATAGAAATCGGCCCGTGCTTTTCTTGTTGTTGCTTATGAATAATTTTGATGGAAATTGACATGTTTTGTAATAATTCAGTTAACCATTGCCAATTGTGATATCTGTGTTGATGTCACAACTGAAAATCAACCAATTCTATGTATTTCCTCCTTTTGTAATGGTGTTCTGTACTTTATACATATTGAGTTCAGTTTTATCCTCGAAAATTCTGCCATCAGCTGTCATAGATATCCTAGGCGTCACTGAAGAGGCTTACTAGGAAGTGAGGTAGTTTCCCATTGCTTTCCTCACCGAGCCAGACGTTGCTATTACCCACCAGTATGCCAAGCCTACTAAAATGCCCGCACCCGACCCTATGAGCGACATATTCACATGATTCATATCAAGGACTGGCTACATAAGGAATGAAATAATCAGCATCGATCATACTTCAGCCACTTCATGATGACACTGAGACAGGACCATGAAAGTAACCAATTTAATTTAGTCTATTCTGGAAATAAACACATACCCTCGTCAGAAAAAGTAAGCTGTATACATATGGAAAAGTAAGGAGATAAGAACTAGGAAAATTGGCAGTGTCGGAACAATAGGCTGCAGACCACTATAATTTCGGCACGTGATGGGGTGGAGTGGTTATCTCTACGCCCGGCCGCCTTTGCCCCCAGGAATTAACCTGGTACTCATTTTTGGTGTAGGTTGAGTGAACCTCAGGGCCATATGCACCTTCGGAAGTGGAAATCTCGTTTCTTAACTTTTACTTCTTCCTGGCGGGGATTCGAACCCACGTCCTTCCGGGCGAACCGAGCACGCCTTTACCGCCCCGGCCAGGCAGCCCCTTTCTTCGAGTTGTTTTTCTGAATATTCTAAGAAGCAAGGAAGATATTTTTCCTTTGTTTTACTAATATAAGAAAAATAAATATTTCCCTAGCCACTTATAAAAATAATACCAAATCCGAAATAAGACGAAAGAACCAGTTTTCATGAAGAATATAGAAATTACACAGTAGTTCTTCTTCTTTATCTGTTTTCCCTCAGACTCAGCGAGGGATCCCACCTCTATCGCCTCCAGGACAGTGTCCTGGAGCTTCAGACTCTGCGTCGGGGATACAACTGGCGGCCTCACCTGCTATGCTGAACAAGGGCCTTGCGGGGGGATTGGCAAGTTTGGAAGGGACAGAGAAGGAAGAGGAAGGAAGCAGCCTGGAGGAGAAGTGGGAAACCACGGTAAAACTCTTCCAGGATGGAATCGCACCCACCTCTACTCAGTTGACCTCCAGAGGCTGAGTGGACCCCTTTCCAGCCCTCGTACCACTTTTCAATTTTTGTGTGGCAGAGTCGGTAGTTGAACCCGGGCCTCCGGGGATGGCAGCTAAACACACTAACCACTAAACCACAGAGGTGGACAAATTACGCAACACTTTAAAGGAAAAGGATTAATTCCTTCAGGTCAAAGCAAGATGAAAAATATTAAAAAATAATTCTTGATCAGGATGAAAATCGTAGTTGTAGGGAATCAACCTCCAATATTTATGGAAGGGCGTAAAATAATGCTTTCGTTCGAGCCCCACTGTTGCAGCCTTGATCTTCAAAGGCCAGCGCTCTACCGCCTGAGCTACCCAACCCTGCTGGGTTCTTTTCATAATAATGAAAAAGAAAATTGTATATAAATAATTTTATGATCTAAATTTATCCTGCTATATTAAACTAAAGGAACTTCATAAATAAGATTTTAACAGGAAAAAGGGAAACAAACCCTCCAGGTTTTTCCTTCGGACTCAGCGAGGGATCTCACCTCTACCGCGTGAGACTTTGGATCGGGGGGTTTCAACTAGGGAGGGGGACCAGTATCTCTACCAGGCGGCCTCACCTGGTATGCTGAACAGGGCCTTGTGAGGGAATGGGAAGATTGGAAGGGAAATACAAGAATTTGGGAAGGAAGCGGCCGTGGCCTTAAGTTAGGTACCATCCCCGGCATTTGCCTGGATGAGAAGTGGGAAACCACGGAAAATCACTTCGAAGATGGCTGGCTCCTCAGTTGACCAGCCCTCGTACCACATTTCAAAATTTCGTGGCAGAGTCTGGAATGGAACCCGGGTCTCCAGGAGTGGCAGTTAATCACGCTAACCACTACACCAGAGAAGCGGCTATTTTCGGGTGGTATTTTTCATAGAAGCATTGGAAACAAAGCATTTCGTGACAACAAGCACATTAAAGTAAATGCAAGTGCAGAACAAGAACAACGTTTTGAACTCATTACTTCACGCGATAAACAGATGTTCACTAATAAAAGAATGAAGGTCGGATTAGAACTCGGAAGCTTCAATTCCCAATGCCAATGCGCTAGCAACTATGCCATGGAGACAGCTCGGAAATATCCGTGGAAAAAAAGACGACAAAAGTTTGAGGATAGTTTTTAAACGTTAAATTTCTAACAAAATAAAGCCCATTGGCAAAAACACTCGAAAAGGGCTAAAATATTTTTTAATGAAGGGCAAGTCCTCAAAATTTGAACACTTTTCTAGAAAACCACATGATGATCCCTCCCTTGTAACTGTTGAAGTACTCCATTCTGTATATTTGAACACTTTTCTAGAAAACCACATGATGATCCCTCCCTTGTAACTGTTGAAGTACTCCATTCTGTATATTTGAACACTTTTCTAGAAAACCACATGATGATCCCTCCCTTGTGACTGTTGAAGTACTCCATTCTGTATATTTGAACACTTTTCTAGAAAACCACATGATGATCCCTCCCTTGTAACTGTTGAAGTACTCCATTCTGTATATTTGAACACTTTTCTAGAAAACCACATGATGATCCCTACCTTGTAACTGTTGAAGTACTCCATTCTGTATATTTGAACACTTTTCTAGAAAACCACATGATGATCCCTCCCTTGTGACTGTTGAAGTACTCCGTTCTGTATATTTGAACACTTTTCTAGAAAACAACATGATGATCCCTCACTTGTGACTGTTGAAGTACTCCGTTCTGTATATTTGCTTCCTCACTCCTGCCTGCTGGACCTCGTACTTTAGTTGTGGTGTTGGGTAATTTGCACACTCCATAAAAATAGAACGTTTGAGTATCCTCAAGAAAAGGTATGCATGAATTTAGCAGTGCGTACGCATTAGCCACGATTCCTGGCGCTGTACAATACACAATATACCGACTTGCACGCTCCACCTCAAACGAACAGGTCGGGCCGGAAGTTCGATTGCTCTATCTCAATACGCGAGCGCAGCCCTTCCAGAAAAAATTTCTCTTCTCTATTGTTCGCTGAATAAAAGGATGCAGATGGACGAATAGAAGAAGGAGGGCTGGATGTAATCGCTTATTATCGAACCTCGGCAACATTACTCATTCTTCTGGTGACTGGGCGACTGACTAAAAGCGAGAAAATCGTCCCGAGGCTGTAGCTCATAGTGCTGAGGTGACATCAGAGTGCGTGCTCCAACCGATACATTCCTGAATTGCAAACTTTCACTCCACCTGATAGCTCGTTAATCGAAGTGAAAATTTGGCCAAAACAACTGTCATTGGTTTGTAAAACTGTTCAATTCTAATAATAATAATAATAATAATAATAATAATAATAATAATAATAATAATAGTAATAATAATAATAATAATAATAATAATAATGTCCACCTCTATGGTGTAGTGGTTAGTGTGATCAGCTGCCACCCCCGGAGGCCCGAGTTCAATTCCTGGCTCTGCCACGAGATTTGAAAAGTGGTCCACTCAGCCTCGGGAGGTCAATTGAGTAGAGGAGGGTTCAGTTCCCTCTTCAGCCATTCTCGACGTGGTTTGCCATTTCTCCTCTAGGTAAATGACGAGATGGTAGCTAACTTAAGGCCTCAGCCGCTTCCTTCCCTCTTCTTTGTATATCCCTCCCAACCTTCCCATTCCCCCACAAGGCCCCTGTTCAGCATAGCAGGTGAGGCCACCTGGGCGAGGTACTGGTCCTCCTCCCCAGACTTCCAGGCAGATTACAGTTGAGTTTTTATTATAATGGCGGGCAACTTGCCTACTGCCATTCAAAATTGAGTTGTGATGTTATCATTATAATGACAGGCCCCTTTTCCTAATGCCAGCCAGCTTACTGCTAGTCACACAGAGTTGATGAGTTTCCATTAAAATAGCAGGCCACTATGCCTAATGCCAGTCACATTTTAGATGAATACATTTGCTCATAATGGCGGGCACCCTTGCCCACAACCAAACACAAATCGGGTAGCGGAGTTTTGAACAAAATCGCTCGCTCCCTTGCTTTCTGCATGTGAAATTGAGAAGGGAATTATTCTTTACAATGGTTGGCCCTCCTAACTAATGCCACTTACACAGGAGTTGGAAAAGGACTCCATGCCTACTGCCAGTCAAAGTCGATGTGGGGAGTACTGATTACAATTATACACGCACCCTTTCTTGATCACTAAAAATCGACATATATATATCGACATACAAAAGTATATGCATGTTTAAAATATTGCAGGCCTTCATTTAAAGATTAACTGCTGCTAAACGGTACGTCATAACGACAAACTGATTGTACCATAAGACGCCGCATTTAGCGGTCTAATGGCTGTTGTTATAATATTTTCTCGTACCTCATCTATTCATGGGTTAGATTGAGTTAGAAACGGTTAATTGGGTGACATTTTGGTAAGATTTTCTCACAGTGCATTACTTTTCGGATAATTACATGACAGCTACAAAACATAGCATTTGGATCACATATGGCTACTGTGTGGGCCAAAGATCGTGTATAATTTGATAATCTTTTCTATAAGTGATTCAAAGTATGAATTATGCGTGTAAAAAGTGCAAAATTTACTAACAATCGAGAAATACAGCCAAATCTAACGTATAAGGGAGAGAGATACGACAAAAAGTCATAGGACCAAAGTTGTAGATCAATCCAAATTGAACCGAGATTGTGCCATCCGTTTTGTGATAATAATAATTTCGTGTGGCTATTTCTAGCCGAGTAAATGAAATGAAATGAAATGGCGTATGGCTTTTAGTGCCGGGAGTGTCCGAAGACAAGTTCGGCTCGCTAGATGCAGGTCTTTCGATGTGATTCCCGTAGGCGACCTGCGCGTCGTTATGAGGATGAAATGATGATGAAGACAACACATACACCCAGCCCCGTGCCTGCCGGGAATCGAACCCGGGACCCCTGTGACCAAAGGCCAGCACGCTAACCATTTAGCCATGGAGCCGGACTCTAGCCGAGTACAGCCCTTCAGTCAGTCAGGCCTTCCGATGAGGGTGGGTGGCATCTGCCATGTGTAGATAACTGAGCGTCATTGTGGTGGAGGATGGTGTTGTTTTGTGATAGGACTTACCGTTTAGCCAGGAAATACCTCGAAACGAAGGTCTGCACCGTTATTACAATTGCCTTGATATTTCGATATTCTTAAAGATCTTGGAAGTTTACCGTCAGTTACGGTCTAAAACGTATAATTTTGCCAAATTTCAATTTTCTAGCTCGTCTGGCAGGCTGTGTCGCATTTTTGATTTGGGGGGAGGGCGGTAAAAATTAGGACGTTCAGGAAACTAAACCCAAAAAATGTGCAGATGGTCATTATTACAACTGAAACGGATAACTGTAGAAAACTTTCGCCAAACTAGTCAATGCACAGACACAAGGTCGTTATGATTTTATTCATATAGGTAATAATAAAATAATAGTCTTCTACAGATTTTCCCATGTGGATTTGGTCCTGTTATACGGCAGGATGCCCTTCCTGACACCAACCCTATGTGGAGGGATGTAATCACTGTTGCGTGTTTCTGTGGTGGTTGGTAGTGCGGTGTGTTGTGTGAATATGAAGAGGAAAATGTTGTGACAAACATAAACACCCAGTCCCCGAGCAAGAAGAATTAATCACACGCGATAAAATCCCAGACCCAGTCAGGAATCGAACCTAGGAGCCTCTGAACCGATGACTTCAACGCTGACCATTCAGCCAAGGAGTCGGATAATAATAATAATAATAATAATAATAATAATAATAATAATAATAATAATAATAATAATCATCATCATCATCATCATCATCATCATCATAATCATCATCATCATCATCATCATCATCATCATATGTCCGCATCTGTGGCGTAGTGATAAGTGTGATTAGCTGCCACCCCCGGAGGGTTGGGTTCGATTCCCGGCTCTGCCACGAAATTTGAAAGGTGGTACGAGGGCTGGAACGGTGTCCACTCAGCCTCGGGAGGTCAACTGAATAAAGAGGGATTCGATTCCCACCTCAGCCGCCCTCAAAGTGGTTTTACGTGGTTTTCCACTTCTCCAGGCAAATGCCGGGTTGTTAACTAACTTAAGGTCATGGCCTCTTCCTTCCTTCCTTCCTTCCTTCCTTCCTTCCTTCTTTCTTGTGTATCTCTTCCAATCTTCCGATCCTCTCACAAGGCCCCTGTTCAGCACAGCAGGTGAGGCAGCCTGGGAGTGGTACTGTTCCTCCTTCCCAGTTGTATCCCTACGACCAAATGTGTCGCTCTCCAGGACACTGCCATTGAGGCGGTAGAGGTGGGATCCCTCGCCGAGTCCGAGGGAAAACCAAACCTGGAGGGTAAGCAGATTAAGAAAGAATAATAATACTAATAACGATCATTACAGCCCGTGGACACGTGGTACTTTGGGCCAGGCCAATGGTCACTGAGACGTGAGAGGTCTGTGTGAGAGTTGCTCGCAGCCACAGCTACACTCGTAATCCTGCACTCAGATAGCTTCATATTTTTACTACGTTCAACGTTAGAAAAAAACAGCATTAAATATTTATCTGGGCACATGCTGTTTTCACTTTTGGAATGCTCACTTGCTATCAGCCATAAGCTTGCACACTTCGAACGAAATCGAGTGTAGCATCTCAAAGACGAGGTTACGGCCTTTACCTTCCTCTAATACAAGCGTCGTCATGGTCTACTTATGGCTTCCTGAAACATATATAAAATAATTATTCCAAAACCCTCTGACAAGGAGCCGTGATAGCGTAGTGGTATTGTCAATGGCTTCTGAAGGCGACCTCGTTTCAAATCTCAGCCAATTCATGGAGAATTTTTGAAAAGAAAATTCATATCCCTCTGCTCCAGTTCCACGTAAAATTGTACGTCTCGTTATAACCCTGTTATAAATCTGCAACCCAATTTGCTGACTTTATTTGGCCTCTGACACAGAAAAGTTTGAAATGGAGATTGAAGTACAGAAAGCATCCAAAACTTCATGTTTTCTGAATTCTGTTTTTTACCGTTACTTAACAAAAATTATGTAAATCTCGTGGAACTAGACCACTATTTAACTTCGTTATAAAATATCAGACTTTTAAGTGTGTCAGAAGTGATGGTAGATGCTTAAGATAATACATGTAGCTCACAACCATTGGAGATGCACCACCTCTGGATAAGGACACGAGTTTACTTTGGTCCTACTCCTTAGCTCAAGGGTTAGTATAGCGGCCTTCGGTTCAGTGGGCACCGGGTTCAACTTCCCTCCGGGCCGGGGTATTTAATCACAAATGGTTAATGGTTCCCAACATCCCTGCAACGCATACACCACACATAACACTATTTTCCATCACAATGACACACAGTTTTCCACACGACGAATACTGTCCACCCTCCCCGGAGGGGAAACATTACAAGATTTGCACCAGGCTAACACTCACCAAACTATTAAAAAAAAAAAAAAATCCTTTCAGGTTTTTCCCTGGACTCTTTACAGAGTTAAGAGGCATATACCTTGGTTTTAAATAAATTTGAGTATTTAAGTCGAAGCCGGCCCCACTGTGTATGGATAGCGTGCCTGCCTCTTTCCCGGAGTCCCCGGGTTCGTTTCCCGGCCAGTTCAAGGATATTTACCTGGATCTGAGGGCTGGTTCGAGGTCCACTTAGCCTACATTATTACAATACGAGGAGCTGTCTGACGGTGAGATGGCGACCCCGGCCTAGGAAGCAAAGAAAAATGCCCGAGAGGATTCGTCATGCTGACCACAGAAAACCTCGTAATCTGCAGGCCTTCGGGATGAGCAGTGGTCGCTTGGTAGGCCGTGGCCCTTCGAGGCTGTTGTGACATGGGGTTTGGTTTTATGTAAGTAGAATATCAAGACAAATCTTGTTTTCTTGCTGAATCATTACCTGATGGTGGGTACATAACAGACTAACTGTATCTTACAGGAAACAGTCACTCAGAGTAGTATTATTCAGGAGGAAGTAGTGTTTCCTGCTTCGGGTACTCACATCTTAAGGTACAAATAAATAATATCATGCAAGATTATAAAACAGGAGTGTAGCAATTTCTTCGGGACTCACTCTCTGTGATCAATATTTGATATGAAATCCTTAGCTGCCTCTGTGAATCGGTGGTAGAGTGTCGGACTCCGGATCGTAAAATAGCGAGTTCAAACCCGGCTAAGGTAGTTAGAGTTTTGGTGTTTACCCGACAAAATTCATTAAAAACTCAGCCATAGGCGTCCAGGAGAGATTTGGTTTACTCTGCCATCTAGTAGGCCTAGAGTAAAACGGAACCAAGAGAGTGGCTGCGTGACTTGGATCACGTAGCTGTCAGCTTGCATTCGGGAGGTAATGGGTTTAAATCCTACCGTCGACAACTCCGAATATAGTTTCCCGTGATTTGCCATTTTCACACCAGGCAATTCCTGGGGCTGTACCTTAATTGAGGCCGCTGCCGCTTCCTTCCAACTCCTATCCCATCGTAGCCAAAAGATCTAACTGTGTCGATACGACGTAAAGCAGAAGAGTAAAACGGAACGTTGAAATTGACGAGGAGGCATCCAGATAGCGTCAAATTAAAATGTCTGCATATGGTGGCTGAGCCCATACAATTCTTCTTCTTGGTTCGAAAGGATATGCTTTGCACCACGCTTGTTCAACTGTTGGGCATTGATCTTTACCCAGTATTATCGCATATTCTGCCAATGTAACTCCTTTCTTTCGTCTGTCTAGGAGGTACACTTCTTTCGGGTTTTCCCGGAAATCCATGGACTTCTTTCAGTGTATGTCGTGCATACCGTTTGTCTTGAAGATCTGATATTCTCAGTGACCATACGATTATTATTATTATTATTATTATTATTATTATTATTATTATTATTATTATTATTATTATTATTATTATTATTATTATTATTATTATTATTATTATTATTATTATTATATCCTTGCATTGGTGGGGGAGAGTAAACAGCTTTATCCGGAGATTTACAAGCACTTTGAAGAATCGACATACGGAGCCAAAAATCTGAACTCTAGATTTTCTTAAGATGAAAAGCTATTGAACGAATATTTAAAGTGGTATTATTATTATTATTATTATTATTATTATTATTATTATTATTATTATTATTATTATTATTATTATTATTATTATTATTATTATTATTTCCGTCTTCATGGCTAAATGTTTAGCATGCTCGCCTTTAGTTCAAGGGGTCCGGGATCGATTCCCTGTCCGGCCGGGGATTTTAACTTTCATTAGTTAATTCCTATAGCTCGGGGGCTGGGTGTTTGTGGCGTTTGCAGCATTAGATTTCATCTTATGTAGGGACCAGTCCTTGCCGACGCGCAGGTCGCCTACACGGCGTCAAATCGAATGACCTGCACCAGCCCTCTCCGGAGGCCACACGCCATTATTATTATTAATATTATTATTATTATTATTATTATTATTATTATTGATAAAACCTACATAGAAACAATTCAAAAACGAAGTTGATATCAATACCTCCGCAATTTATATATAATTTGGAGACATTTGAGGAGAATGTTTTTATTGATTTACTACGTATAAATAATACATGACCGGGCGAGTTGGCCGTGCGGTTAGGGGTGCGCGGCTGTGAGCTTGCATCCGGGAGATAGTGGGTTCGAATCCCACTGTCGGCAGCCGTGAAGATGGATTTCCGTGTTTTCCCATTTTCGCACCAGGCAAATGCTGGGGCTGTACCTTAATTAAGGCCACGGCTGTTTCCTTCCAACTCCTAGGCCTTTCTTATCCCTCGTCGCCATAAGACCTATCTGCGTCGGTGCAGTGTAAAGCCACTAGCCAAAAATAAAACATGATTAATGCTAAAAGTAATCTACTGATGTGGAGCGAAATGAATAGTTAATTAGTAGACAGACTTTCTTACGCTTGAATCGCATATCCTTTGCATTTTGTGTAATATTTTAGCGCGTTACTCGTTATTTCTCTTCATTATTTGAAGTACACATGGAAATAGCTATTAGCAACCGAGTTATTGTATATTATTACTAAACAAAGAACTAATCATTAGGGAAGGGACATTTAAAAGACAGAAATATTTCACGGGGTCGAAATAATCTTGAAACAATACTTGAGCTCTAATGGACTAAATTTCAGTGCTTTACTAGGAAACTGGAGTGAATATTCGTAGGTGACAGTGCTGCATGCTACTTGATGTATTACCTTGCTTACTACTGGGAGCTGTCAGCATTACATTAACCACTACATTTGAAACGCAAGTAGCTGTGTTGAGGTGTAGGACCTAAGCTGAATATGTATGGACTCTACCACTGTGTTCTATTGAAGCTAGCACGTTATCCACTCCCCACGTTCTATTTGTGAAGAGACATAACTGATGGCATTTAACACTCACTCAGGAGTCTTCATAACTGCCAGCTCCATTTCAACGAATGTGACGAAAGTCTTCTTCTTCTGCTTCTTCTTATTCCTGGAATTTTTAAAAATTTATTATGGCCAGGACTTGATGTGGATTTGGTGCTTTATTAGGATACTGGATGAATATTCCTAGATAACAGTGATACGTGCTACTTGATGTATTGCCTTGCTTTAGTTTTACGCCAACCCAATGTGGAGACATATCAGACATCTGTTTCTACTCGTACTTCTTCCTGTGTGCCTTCAAACGGAGTGCGAAAAAACATAAGTGAGCCTGGACTATTAGATAAGTTCACTTTGAAATACAATATATTTCAGATGGATTTAAGGGAACACGGAATTCCCTATCCCTTCAACGCTAAATTATCATTGTTTGATGTTCCTTTTGAAAAAAAACTATCCATGAGAGACGTATGAAATTTTCATATGCTTAGAATATGTATCTTCACTAGCTACTGAAGTATATATAATTAAAAATGGTGCCTCAGATTTAATAAATATATTATTTGAAGTATCCAAAAATATCCACTTTACTGAACATAATTTTCATAAAGGTGATTAGAAATTTGAAATCAATCAATTAGAGAAATTGTTGTCAGATTTAGAAAGTAGAGTTGTAGGACCGATAGTTCTTTTACGTAATTGAACACTGCTAAAATGGGTAGTTAAATTGAAAAGAGCACTAAATAAGTACAAAGTTTATTGGCCGCACAAACTAACAACACAGTAAATTTAACCCACTGTTGATAACTCACGGGAAGTAGACCATCTTCCTTAATTCCAAGCCATGTAGCTCCAGTACTCACCTGGAAAGATGAGAAAAACAACATAAATATTTGAACTTTTTGGTAAGACTAAGATTAGTGAGTACTAACTTCTTGCAAATAATGATCACTATAGCATGAATATTACATTGAATATTCGAGGACAGGATATACTGCGACAATTTTGAATACACAAGTAAAATATTCTCCTGAAGTTCACGCATCTCAGGTGCTTCGTTCGGCAATCCACAAATTCATGGCATTAATTCCGCATTTACTTGAAAGACATCCGTAGACTTTACAGACCCAATCTTCCGGTGAGTGTTGATAGATGTCAAGTTTTCTGACCACGAAAGAGAACCGCAATATCAGGCGCACCTCCTCCCGTGACCACTCATTCAGTACCATTTTGGAACCGTCACTGCGACAGCTCTGTTTCACTGGCTTGTACATCTAGGCCTGTGTCATCTATCGATGGGCATACTAACTAGCGAGTACATACGTTGGTGAGTAGTTTATACCCAGACAGTTCCAGGTTCGATTCCTGTCTGTACTTTGAATATTATACAGTTTTCTTTAGGGTGTAAGAAACAATAAACTGAACCTCAAGTAAGAAAATTTAATGGAAAATTGGAATGAACTTTAATCTGCGATCTTCACAGAAATGATATCCGTGGATTCACTTCCAAGGAATGCTAGGATGGAATCTACTGTAATATTCAGGTTACTATATCATCTGTCTGTCAGGTCATCAGCCCAGAGGCTGGTTGGATCCTCAAATAGCACCACCAAAGGTTATGCGGTTATAAGGAAACCGCAAAAACCAATGGCAGCACCAAAATGAGGCGTACTAGGCAAGACGAGAAGTGAGGCAGTTTGCTATTGCTTTCCTCACTGGGTCAGAAAGTGCTATTGCAGCACGACTGACCCTATGAGCAACACCTTTCATAACACTCAGATGCACTAGTCGTGTTCTGAATGTCATTACTCTGCACCACCCATACCCCAGCAGCTTCCATATTGTCACAGCCATGGATGAGACTGGGACTTCGGTGGAAGTTACGCTTTACTCTGGCCTGTGCCAAGATATGGATACAAAAGTACTGTATCCATCAAGAAATGGCAGCAGGCAATACTATATCATAGTGACATATAATTACCCGATTATACAGAAACACAGTAATACAGAGCAATCCTATTAACCTTTACAATTTTAATGAGTTCTAATAATTTCCCCACCGGGCGAGTTGGCCGTGCGCGTAGAGGCGCGCGGCTGTGAGCTTGCATCCGGGAGATAGTAGGTTCGAATCCCACTATCGGCAGCCCTGAAAATGGTTTTCCGTGGTTTCCCATTTTCACACCAGGCAAATGCTGGGGCTGTACCTTAATTAAGGCCACGGCCGCTTCCTTCCAACTCCTAGGCCTTTCCTATCCCATCGTCGCCATAAGACCTATCTGTGTCGGTGCGACATAAAGCCCATAGCAAAAAAAAAAAATAATAATAATAATTTCCCCCTGGAACCTAGTGAAAACTTGAAATTAAGCAATGGTCTCATCGGTTTTCTAAGAATCCCTACCATCCATTGTTGAATAATATGACTATTGTTGGCGATTGTAGTTCACAGACCCTAGTTTTTGCAGTCGTAACACGAACATTCAGTACTCTCTTCGGCACTGTGTTTTTACTATGAAAACGTACTGAAGACAAATTCTTTGATTAAAACACAGCCGGTGTTTTGAAGAGAATTCGGTGTGTGTGATGTTCCAACTATACTCGACTATGTGGTATGTTTCGAGTTGTCAGTAGAAAGATGGCGTTGATTGACATTAGTAGACTAATAACCTTGAGCGGAGCTTTTAAAAGTAGGAAAGATCGTAATCTATATATATAAAATAAGAGTTTTGTCCGTACATTGCTCAGAATTTGAAAAGAATGGTATTTCTGTATCGGTCATGTCCATAGTAACAAGGAAATGCACTTTTTACTTTTCCGTAATTTCTGTCTATCTGTCCGTCTATCTGTCTGTATGTATGTTTGTACACGCAGCACGAGAAAACGGCTGAAGTGAATTTAATGAAAATCGGTATGTGAAGTCGGAGGATGAGCCACTACAATCTAGGCTATGAATCATTTTACTCACGCTGAGTGAAATGGTAGTTTAGGGAAAAGCGTAAAATTTAATTCTCAAATATTTATATTATTAGTGGTCCTATCGATAAATAGTACATAACTAAAGTTATATAGAATTAAATTTCCGATCATTTATGTCATACATTGTTACCGTACCGGCTATGATAATACAGATATTCATGAATTTGTATTTTTGCTGCCAAGTCCATATCGACGCCGAGCCACGAGAAAATGGGTTAACAGAATTTAATGAAAGTCGGTATATAGAGTCAGGGAATAAGAACTTACAGTCTAAGTTATAAACAAATGTATTCACTCTGGATAAACAGTTTAGGGGAAGGCGCCTAAAATTCCATTTTTAAATACCTATGTTATTGCTCCTATCGAAAATTACTACATAACAAAAGTTATAGAGAATACAAATTCCGGCCATTTATGTTTTATTCAGATTTACCGTACCGACTACTATAGGAGTGGTATTTCAGAGTCAGAAGAAAACTAAACGTGAAGGCCTATAATATTGAAAGCCCACAACATTGATCAACAATAACATTACATTGACCATTTTTGTTGTGATTTTCTTTGTCTCTTATGCTGCCGCTCAAATCCGATAGAAGGGATTGCTGCTGCGTACCGAGTATAGCCTGACTGAATATTGGCGGGAAATAGCTGGGGAGTTAGAGAACTTCTTTCTTTAGCATGTCATTCCTCTGGTTCATACATTTTCTGATACGGTACTGGTGGTACGTAACTCACTGGTTCATCATGGTATTCCAGCTATTCGATCCCTACTCTGACGCGCTGTTTTGAATGAGCAGTGTGCACTCTTAAGGCAGAGGCTCACTTAGTAGTAGTAGTAGTAGTAGTAATATGACCTGGTCTAGAATTACAATTTAGGCCTATTGCAAATTATAGCACCACAATTCATTAATTCAACATTCAACCCTGAAAAGAGCCCTTTCTTAAAAAGCGTCTTCCTCTTCACTTTTATTAAATTCTACATTCATTTTATTCCAAATTAGCAGTAAAGAGGGGTTTTCTCATCTGGCTTCGAGGAAAAATTTGCCTCCAAGTCAGATTTTTCCGCCGCTAGTGTAGTGACATGAGATGTTCCGACTCATCGGGTACTGCTAGGAAACAGATCAGTAAAATGGCATAGATTTACCCTGGGACTCTCCACTATTCGACACCCCTCCCCCCGCCGAATAAAGACGAAGAGTGTTCACGGATCACGACTGTCTGCGGCCTGGTCATTCCAGCTCTGGAACTTTGGACTATTAGATCGGCAGCGACCTGGGCGACTGCCCTAAATGCAGATCAGTAATGACTGCGTAGTACTGTTCGTTAAAAGTGAGAAAGTGTATTGTTTTTAATTTGATCGAGTATTTCATGTGAATTCATTGCTTTTACTCACGCCATTCCTACTCTCATCATTGTAATGGCCTATGTTCATTTCAGTTGGGAAAACCACTAAGACAGTCTTTCTGAGGAAATAAAAAAGCAGGTGGAGAGTGAGTGTCTGCCATTATAATGATATTCCCCAACCTGATTGTGACTGATGGTAGGCAAGCGGGCTTACCATTACAATGAAAGTTCCCTAACGCAGTCTTCATATGTGAAAAGACGTTTGGTGATTTCTCCGTCGCGTTTCCAGGGTAACGTTAATAGCTATGCAATTTAATACAGTCCTGCTCACAACGTGTACACTACCTAACCTACAATTCTGTATACAATGTAGAATTCCGTAGCGAAGCGCAGGTACATCAGCTAGTATGAAGAAGTTGGAATTCAAGGTAAAAATTGGGGCAAATATTCATTTATAGGAGATGTGATGAGTGGCTCAGACGGTTAAGACGCTGGCCTCCTAACCCCAGCTTGGCAGGTTCGATCTTGGCATTGAAGGTGCTCAAATACGTCAGGCTCGTGTCGGTAGATTTAATGGCACATGAATGAACTACTGTGAGACTAAATTCTGGCACTTCGGCGTCTCCAAGAATCATAAAAGTAGTTAGTCGAACGTTAAGCCATTATTATTATTATTATTATTATTATTATTATTATTATTATTATTATTATTATTATTATTATTATTATTATTATTATTATTATTATTTGTAGGACGAAGAGTAAGGGATTGGAAGAAATTATCAAGGAAGAGCTATATATAATAAGAATTTTGTCTGTACATTGCTCAGAATTTAAGAAGGATTATATTTCTGTATCAGTCGTGTCACCAGTAACAAGGAAATGCACTTTTTACTTTTTCGTAATGTCTGTCTGTCTGTCTGTCTGTCTGTCTGTCTGTCTGTCTGTCTGTCTGTCTGTCTGTCTGTCTGTCTGTCTACGCATCACGAGAAAACGGCTGAAGAGAATTTAATGAAAATCAGTATTCAAAGTCGGGGAATAAGTCGTTTTAAACTAGGCCATAAATTTTTTTTCACGCTGAGTGAAAGGGTAGGTTAGGGGAAGCCCTAAAATTTAATTCTCTAATATTTATGTTATTAGTGGTTGTATCTATAAATACTACATAACTAAAGGCATATGGGATTAAAATTCCGATCATTTATATCTGATACATTGTTAACGTACCGGCTATGATCACAGAGATATTCATGAATTTGGATTTTTGTTGCTAAGTCCATATCAGCGCATAGTCACGAGAAAATTGGTAAGCAGAATTTAATGAAAATCGGTATGTAAAGTCGGAAAATAAGGCACTACAGACTACGCTATAAATAATTTTATAAGACGTCCTAATATCACAAAGTCGAAAGAAAACTAAATGTGAAGGACTACAATATGAAAAGCTCATAAAATGGATCAACAATAGCATTACGTTGACTATTGTTTGTTGTGATGTCCTTCATGCCTTCTGTTGCTACTCATCTCCGGTAGATAGGATTACTGCTGCGTACCGAGTATTTTATTAAAATTTGCTTTACGTGGCACCGACACAGATATGTCTTATGGCGACGATGGGATAGGAAAGGGCTAGGACTGAGAAGGAAGCGGAAGGTAGAGCCCCAGCATTTGCCTGGTGTGAATATCGGAAACCCCGGAATACCATCTTCAGGGTCGCTGGCAGTGGGGTTCTATTCCACTATATCCCGGATACAAGCTCACAACTGCGCGCCCCCAACCACACGGTCAACTCCCCCGGTCGTACCGAGTGTAACCGCCTGCCTGAATATTGGCGGGAATTAGATAGGGAGTTAGATAACTTTGTTCTTTAGCATGCCATTCCCCTGGTTCATAAACTTTCTGATACTACTGGTACGTAACACACTGGTTCATTATATCATTCGAGCTATTCGATCCCTAACCTGAGGCACTAATTGGAATGAGCAGTGTGCACATTCAACGGAATAATGGCAGAAGAATACGGTTTTCCGTTTGATCGAGTATTTTATATGATAACATTGCTTTTAATCGCTACATTCATACAGATGTTTTTGTAATGACCTATGTTGACTTCAGTTAGGGAAACCACAACGTCAGTCTTTCTGAGAATCCTGCAGCAAAGCACAGGTACATCAGCTAGTGTTCGATAAATTCCGAGTTCTTTGGAAACGTTTAAGAATAAGCTAGGTAAACAATTGATAGGGAATCTACCACCGGGGTGACAGCCCTAAATGCATCATTGATTGATTGATTGATTGATTGATTGATTGATTGATTGATTGATTGATTGATTGATTGATTGATTGATTGATTGATTGATTGATTGATTGATTGATTGATTGATTGAATCGTGCTGTCCCAAAACATCCAAATATCAAAGATCCGATTTCCAGAGGACAGTTTAACAAGCCAGTTTGCTACTTGGACGACGATGACTCTCAAAATATCCGCGTTCCAATTATGGTACTGTTTTAAAACACCCTGCATGTGATAAGCATAAAGTAATAAAAAAGGTGCTGAAATGTTCGTTGTTAGCACGAGCTGGGGCTGAGTGCCCTCTTCTATAAAAAGTACCTCAGTTTTTAGGTGTGCTTGCCGTATGTCTGTCTGTCTGTTAGGTCATCAGCCCAGAGGCTGGTTGCATCCTCAAATAGCACCACCAAAGGTTATGCGGTTATAAGGAAACCGCAAGAACCAATGACACCACTAAAATGAGGCGTACTAGGCACTGGGTGCCAACGGCCGTAGCCGTGTTGAAACACCGGATCCCGTGAGATCTCCGAAGTTAAGCAACATTGGGCGTGGTCAGGAGTTGGATGGGTTGCCACGCGCTGTTGGTGGGAGAAAAGGGAATGGAGGAGCGGAAAGGAACTGGCCACCCTACCGCACGTAAACTCCGGCTCAGGAACACCTCTGCGGAGGTTCGGACCTGCCTTCGGGCAGAATAACCCTTACCTTACTCCTCACTGGGTCAGAAAGTACTATTGCAGCACGACTGACCCCATGAGCAACACGTTTCAAACCACTCAGATGCACTAGTCGTGCTCTGAATGCCATTACTCAGTACCACCAATACCCCCGCAGCTTCCATATTGTCACAGCCATGGATGAGACTGGGACTTCGGTGGAAGCTACACTTTACTCTGGCCTGTGCCAAGAGATGGATACAAAAGTACTGTATCCAGCAAGAAATGGTAGCAGGCAAGCTTGCCATATAGCCTCACACAAACATAAACGGCAGAGATCAGTAGACCCACGGACGCCATGAATCCGCGGAAAGTTGGGTCTAGTCCCATTTTTAAAACTAAGCTATTGCTTTAATGTATGTGCAAATATTGCAGACTTCAAAGTTGCGCCTAGTTCCATTACAAAAAAAAATACAGCCATTCCTTTGTTCGATGTGAACAATCTTGATCATTTACAAATTTTACTACGAAAATATTTCAATATTTTCGTCAGAATGTTGCCAGAGGTTGCTCCATTCCGATGAGCTACTGGAAGGATTCTACGGTGCAGCACCTTTCCAAAAATATACCTATTTTCATACAGATAGGTCAATATATGAAGCGAAATAAACACAATTTGTTGCACCTTTTGCACCTCTTTTGTGAGATATTACAGGTTGCCACCTTTCCCTTTCTATTTCATGCTTCGAAACCTTTTCCTTCTACTTTTATCTGCGTTGTTAAAAGATTAGGCAGAATCTCTTTTCTCTGCTTCAACGGATTTTGCGGGACGAACATTTTGATAAAATCAAGTGCTTCATATGTGCGCTAGACTCAACAGACGCAGAAGCCATCAAGCAGGCCCGACCATTACTCAACAACAAGGACCTAGAGTTTAAACTATTTTTCAGTATATAGCCACAAGAATTTACCTGATGTGATTAAGAGTATGGAAGAAGTTGATGAGTGTTGGGGAGAATCATGATGGATTTGCTAAAGACAAATTCTAATTAAACTTGAAAAACAATCCGGATGTGAAAACCTTTGTAACTTCGACTGAACTCCCTTTAGGAGTGCTAAAAGATATGCTTCATTGGTTTCTGTAGTTGTCGGGTGGGAAGTTTCTCTCACTGTATAAACATTTTTCACGTCGCAGCGACACAGATAGGTCATATGGAGACGATGGGAGAGTAAAGGCCTAGGCCGTGGCCTTAATTAAGGTACAGTCCCAGCATTTACCTGATGTGAAAATGGGAAACCATAGAAAATCATCTTCAGGGCTGCCGACAGTGGGGTTCGAACCCACTATTTCCGGGATGCAAGCTCACAGCTGCGTGACCCTAATCACACGGCCAACTCGCCCGGTATATAGGAATGTACTGAGCTCAATCCGGCTCCATGGCTAAATGGGTAGTGTGCTATCCTTTGGATCTCAGGGGTTCCGGGCTCGATTCCCGGCAGGATCTGTAATTTTAACCATAATTGGTTAATTCCCCTGGCACGGTAACTTGGTGTATGTGTCGTCTTCATCATCATTTCATCCTCATCGCGACGCGCAGGTTGCCTACAGGAGTCAAATCAAGAGACTTGCACCTGGCGAGCCGTAGTGCTCGGCCATAAGCTATTTTTTTTATTGAGCTCAAAGCGCCAGCGACTTATTGTACTGTCAAGATTATTGAAATGTGTGCAATCCAATATAACAAGTTTTTGAATTATAGAACCTAGTAAATGGGATAAGGAAAATCCATGTAACGATTAAACTTTAATAACGGATTTCATCAACACCTTGTTTGTACCTTTTTGTATGTATTTTCAGAACCTTCCCCTCCTTTTCTGACCGTACTTTCCACCTTAAAATCCTTTCCCTACGTGATAACGTTAGAGAATATTCTAAAAAGTCTATATCTCCAGTTTCCTCGTATTTAGCTGTAGCCCTTTTGATTCCTTCGTCTAAAACACAATATTTCTTTCTCTCCGAACTTTTGAGATTCATATCCATCCTAGCTATTTGAAAATAATATGTTCCAGCTTTTTTTCAAACAAGATACCATCTCTTTGAACTAGGGATGAGGTCTTTTCATCAACTTAAGATTACCATCCTTCAGTGGCATCATTTATTCGGTGTTGTTTCCCATGACAGTTCCACAGCTCAAGTGGTATTTGGAGATTTCCCAGCCGCTGTTCGTCGAAGTAGCCGAAAAAATCTTTCAAATATAATGAACATAATAAAAAGATGCACCCTCAACGTAGCGAAGTACGGGCATCCAACTCGTAAACTTAAGAACTGATTGTTTTAAAGTCCCTGTCACCTATGCAGCTACCTACACTTCTCGGATATTTTGAGACTCTTGCATATTTCCATCAACCACCAAATTATCCATCTAATTTCCCCCTTAATTCACATTTCAGTCATTAGCTGGCCCTGCGGTCCATGGGCAGCAAGCCTACTCCTTACCCGAAGGCCCAGTGTTGGATTCCCGGCCAGGTCAGGGATTTTTACCTGGATATGAAGGCTGGTTCGTGGTCCACTCAGTTTACATGAGAACGGCAGAGGAACTATCTGATGGCGTGACAGCGATGCCGGTCTACGAAACCAAGAATAATGAACGAGAGGATTTGTCGCGGTGATCATGTGTCACCTTGTTATGTGCAGACATTAGAATTGAGCAGTAATCGTGATCGCACATCAGGACTTTAGCGCCTATTTTTCAGTCATTACTATATTTTAATTTACAAAATTCTACTCTGTCATTATTGTTTATCTTTCTATGTCTTCCACTCTGTGTATTACCTTCTTATACAACATCCTGTCATTCCAAGATGAATTTCTTAACATTGGTATCTCATCCCTATGTCACCCGGTATTTTACTTATCCAATCCACCTAGCAGCTCTTCAAAAACTCAACTACCAAAAATGTGTTCGCAATTTCGTCCCCCACCAAATTTATGAAAAGTACAACTCATTTAAGTATGTTTTTCCTTCCTAACCTTATCAAACACTTTCCCTATAATGAATTACTTAAAGACCATTTATGAAAAATGCTTTGTTCGTATTCTTTTTAACATAGTCTTTCAGCTGTGCTCGTGAGATGTTAAACTCTTTACATGCACGTATGTAACCCATTATCTTGTTCCTCGCTGCCTTAATAGCCTTTTTTCGTAGCCTCCTTATCCCACTGCGTGCGTTTTTCCATCTGAAAATAGCAATAAACTTCATTAATAACAAATAAAATTAAGGGGAACAAAATTACAAACTTCCCCTGATTTGTGATAGGTCTAATGGCCGCTACACCAACTCACGCCAGCCACCTTACTGTCGCAATTACACGCCAGGAACTACACCACACGACTGAAATGCAGTCCAGACATATCAGTGCTCACTCTAGGAATAACAGGATCTTAATCTGAATGCTGCACTAACTCAGCTCAGCATGAAAAATGAATCTTCCTTGTACACGAAAACTAAACGTGGTGTACACAATCAACTCTCACAAGGCAACGGGATAATGCTACGCGTGTAGCCTACGTGCGGCTAAACATTAGGTACCAACCGTGCAAAGTGGAAATTCCTAGGGGGACGAAATTAGGTGCAGGGATGGAATTTGACGCCCATACCTTATACAGATTTATTTATTTATTTATTTATTTATTTATTTATTTATTTATTTATTTATTTATTTATTTATTTATTTATTTATTTATTTATTTATTTATTTATTTATTTATTTCACAATGACTAATAATCACATCGGTACAGACACAACTGTTACGCAGGTTAGTATCAAATTTAAGACGAAGAAACTAAACAGGATGTCGATCAAAATGTGCAACGTCTAGCAATAACAACACAGAGTCATAGGTACATCGATATAGGAATCTTAATTATGTGACAGTACTTCGGATTGCATCGTTGTGAGCAAACGCGGTGACGGAGATCGGCTACGCGATCAAACACACAGACTACTGAATTAACTCAGAAGGGTCATTGTAACTACCTGGACTACTGTATGGTTCGGGTTAAGACACTGCTCCTTAATTATGACGCCAAATGAATATGGAGGAAGGGATATGGAGTAGGAGTATTATATGATGTATGGTAGCAATTCCAGCATACATATGTCCCCGGAGACTCATTGAGTGTTAGTTATTAGCTCAGCATGCATTAATTGTCAGTGTTGATTCACTGAATATGCTAACATAATGAGACAGCCTAAGGCTGATAGATCTATGGCCTCATGATCTTCCTGTATGATTTATGATAGTGAGAGCTACAACGAAAAGCTGGCTAAGTCTCAAATTTAAATACCATATTACGCTCTCACTCACGAGTAATAAGAACAAATTACGAAATTTTCAGTGGAATCGATCCAGTGGTTTTTGAGTCCACTCGAGACGAACAAACAAACATTAATTTTTATATATTAGAAGATTTATGTAGTTTTTAAGACAAAATATACTTACAGTTATACATACCGGGCGAGTTTGCCGTGTGGTCAGGGGGAGGAGGTTGTGAGCTTGCATCCGGGAGATAGTGGGTTCAAATCCCACTGTCGGCAGGCCTGAAGATGGTATTTTATTTCGCTAGACAAGATAGAAGTATTCACACCTAAAACGCTTGCGGCTGTATCCGATCCAGTCTAACCACGATTTTTTGGACAAAAATATGTCTTATGGCTAGGGGTAATCTGAAAATTTACGTCACGAAATTAGCGATACATTTCTAGCGCGATGTTATCTAGCAACTGTACAGGATGTGATGTGAAGTATTGATGGATGGCTTTGACTGAGAGACATACAGAAGGCTCTGTTTTCAAAGAGCCTCATCTCATCATACTGTAGAGAAGCATAAATCACTCGAAGAAAGTTGACGGTTGGCTGTCACTATTGTAACGACCGCAGGGTTTTGAGGGTTTCGTAGACTTATTTATTAGAAATGAAAGACAAATACTATGTGGATAAAAACTGTTGTTTGATAGAACGTGGTACACTTGGAATGTGGGTAATAACTCGGTGAAGTATTGGTCTGTGATATGAGAAATAAGGGACATCATTTAAAAGCTCGGGAGTATTATTACGAGTAAAAATAAGATCAATAAATGAATTGCCCAATTGCTCGGTGCAACATTCAAATTCAAGTGTTGTTTGAGAAAATCAGCTTACAGCTGAGCACGCGAGTCAACACAGCGCCATCTTATAACAGAGTATGCGAGTGACGTCACATATTTAGCACAAATTTGCCTTATTTGAAGCGCTATTTCGTGAAAACTACATCTCAGATTTTCTATTTTGTTTTTGCAACAGGTAACTTCCTCTTTTATCTGTTAATTGAGTTAATTAAACATAATCGCAAGTTAGATACTCTCGTCGATATACGCCTTCTACCCAAACACTAAAAGAGTCTTAAATAATTTTTCCATGTACCCGTTGTTGAGGAAAGTAAATGCGCTGTTTAAGGGTAGGCTATTCTGCATTAGAAGACATATTTCATGTAAGCATAGTTTGTCAATATCTACCGAAAACCCGCGAGTTCGTAATTTTCCACATGCGTACCGGCTCTCGGTATCCCTCCATCTGTGGGTGGGGATAGTAGAATACATTCACGGTATACTCTGCCTGTCGTAAGAGGTGACTACATGGGATTCCAGGAATTCTTAACATGGGAACGTGGTTTGGCAAACGCGGGGCTCTGAGTCGAGTCCTGGCATTGCTTCCACTTACCCGACGGTATTGGAGAATTCTAGGCCTAGGGAGTCTTTCATTTTCACGCCCATCGTGGCTCTTCTCTTTCTTTGGCCGATACGTAAATTTTTTCGAATTGTCGGATCCCTTATTTTGTTTCTCACTACCGAGCTCGATAGCTGCAGTCGCTTAATTACGGCCAGTATCCAGTATTCGGGAGATAGTGTGTTCGAACCCCACTGTCGGCAGCCCTGAAGATGGTTTACCGTGGTTTCCCATTTTCACACCAGGCAAATGCTGGGGCTGTACCTAATAAATGCCACGGCCGCTTCCTTCCCACTCCTAGCTCCTTCCTGTCCCATCGTCGCCGTAATACCTACCTGTGTCGGTGCGACGTAAAGCAACTTGCCAAAAAAAAAAAAGTTTCACTTATTAGTGTTATATAGATAGTGGTTGTCTAGTTGTGTGTCCTCTTAACATAGTAACAACCAGAAGCACCACCACCACTCTTGGTATCTCTTGCACACAAACAGATTCATTTAGTAGCCACATTTGCAGTTTGTGCGGTTCGTGCTATGTGACTGAAATATTTAACGCGATCGAGTGGCCTTCTGCGTATAAAATATGGTCTGTCTGGTCGTTACAAGAATGGACATATCAATAAACACAGGTTATCAAGCGATGTTGTTGACATAGATCTTCCTTCGAAATGATCACCAGTAACAAAATATATAGCGTGATTGAGAGATAAGTAAAAATAACCTTACGGAAGGTAGGCGTGAATACCCGTAGTTCGTGAAATATGGCTTTTTTTTTCATTGGTTTGTCAGAGGGAGGGGCTTGAAGTAGATGGCGATGTTTGCGAGGTAGTTAGTAGCTACATTTACCCCTCAACTTATACCACCCGCCGTACCATGCTTCAGGCACTATGCAGGTGAAGTGTGTTAGAAGCAATTACAAATATATAACTGCATTGCAGCTTCAGGTAGTACGCCTACGTAAGTTATATAAACACATTCTACTTACAAGAAGCGGACGTTTCTACATTGGAAAATGTTGTAATGTGGGTCAGCAAAGCTCTAAGTCCTTCATCATTAATTACTACCTGATCTACAAACATCAAGTTTTCAATCATTTTTTTGGAAATGGGTCATTATTTTGACGTCATCTTTGTTTAGGGCCCTACCAATAATCAGCAGAAGAAATACTTGTACTCATCTCCTAAACATTCTTTATATGCTAAGTAAAGCCATAGCCATGCAGACCACGAAAGCATCTAGAAGAGAAAAATGTAAAGGGTCCCACTGTTCGTAACCTATTAGTCTTGCGGTGCCACCTCACCTGTTTAAAGTCAGCGCGCTACACAGCGTGTCTTCGGGAACATGAAGTATTTCCTAGCCAGCACGCTGACGAGGCTAGGGCTCTCCAAAGACTAGGTATGCTCGCCCGCCATTATGGTTCATCCCTGCACTACGTTGTTAGGCAGTTGACCGCCCTAGCCTTGTATATCACGCTTTTTTACTGTTCTCCACGCTAGAAAATAATGCTAAAATAACATACTGTAAAAATACTAATTCTCAGTATTACTCAAACGGTTACTCAACATAAATATTAGTATATTTCGTACATTATTGTGTAATTTTTACTCGAGACGGTGATTATAAAAGCAAGGTCGTTGATAATTTGCCATTTAATAAACAAACAAACTAGGCATGTACCCTCACTGGAGAAATATTAGAAAAAAATAGCTTACTAATAAATCGGTTTTTTATTATATTATTGATAAGTAGAATAGGTTGTTCGTAAACTATGCGCCGCGGTACCATCAATTGAAATGAGGAACACCGTGGTATTGATATAGACTATTGTCATTCTTAAATCGTGGAATCTGGCGTGGTAATCGGTCAGTGTCGAAGATATATAAATTGTGTTAGAAGATTTTAATACCATATGATCTCAGTCGGTATTTCATACTTGCGAGAAACTGATTCAGCACCATTTTCAATGTTGTCGAAATACTAAGAAAAAATATTTTTCGAACAAAAACAACGCTGAAATGTGATGTACGAAGACGAACACACCCAAGTAACTGGGTTTCTTTAAGTTTATTTCTTTCTAAAATTTAGTCTCTTTTCATATTTACCAGTGTTAATTTTTTTTTTTTGCTAGTTGCTTTATTTCGCGCCGACACAGATAGGTCTTATGGCGACGATGGGACAGGGAAGGCCTAGGAATAGGAGGGAAGCAGCCGTGGCCTTAATTAAGGTACAGTCCCAGCATTTGCCTGGAGTGGAAATGGGAAATCACGGAAAACCATCTTCAGGACTGCCGACAGTTGGGTTCGAACCCACTATCTCCCGGATGCGAGGTCACAGCTGCGCGCTCCTAACCACACGGCCAACTCGCCCTGTACCAGTATTTAAAAAAGTCATTCTACGTGCACTCATTTGTTATCATTATAGACCGTTATGCCTTTCAGCGTTCAGTCTGCAAGTCTCTGTGAAGTTACTAAACGTCGTCAGAATCCTCTATTTGCAACTAGTGATGTGGCCTCATTTAGTTCTAAACCCCTTATCTTTAAATAGCTATAAACTAAGTCTAACCATCGTCGTCTTGGTCTCCCTCTACTCCTCTTACCCTACATAACAGAGTCCATTATTCTCCTAGGTAACCGATCCTCCTCCATTCGTCTCACATGACCCCACCACCGAAGCCGGTTTGTGCCTACAGCTTCATCCATCGAGTTCATTCCTAAATTAGCCTTTATCTCCTCGTTCTGGGTACCCTCCTGCCATTGTTCCCACAAATAAACTTATTTTTTTGTGAGTGTTACGAATCTCATCAGCTTATGCAGTTGTAATGAACAGAGGATTTTAGTTTATTCCACCGAATATTCATGAAACAAATGTTATGCTATTGTAAATTACATTCAGGAAAAAAGTAGGAATAGAGTAACTACTGCTATAGCTGAATCTTCTCTCCCAACCTGAAGTATTGCACTGCTAATCAGTTACCAGTGACTTGCAAGGGGAGTGACCCACGAGCTGTGGAGAATATTGAAAATGTTTGACTTTGGCAAAGTTAACGGTACTTACTTTTCAGAGATTCCTCTGGTTTGAGGAGTAGTAGTATTATTTCTCAACACGACTCACCTTATTCAACTTTAAATGGTTCCAACATTGATTAACTTGCTTAGGCAGCACATTTTAAAAAATATTACAGTAATATTTTACAAATGTACTGTCTCCTTTTATTACAGTATTTACAAAACAATAATATTCCATTCCTTGTTTACATTTTCTCTTATTTTCCGGAGCAGTCCCATACATTTTACCTCGTTTCCGTACATTCTTGTTAAAGTCCACAACATCATAGGATCGAATTTTGGAGAAGTGTATAACATTATCTTCTTTTAAATTACGGGAAGTTGGAAAACATGCACTGGTACTTTTATCATTCAAACTTTTCCCGTTACAAGATTTGCACCATTTTGCATTATATAATGCTTATAGTCCCTATAGAAGACCTCACTGTTACAAATGAACTTCATAAGTTCACAATTTGGTTTCTTTAGACCAACCAAATTTTAAAAAAATGTACGAATGTTTCAGAACTTGAGTCAGAAAGTTCATAGTTTAAAACCTGTCTGCATATAGGCCTACCACACATCTTGGTTTTCAATAATGCATTTGTTGTACCACCACCAACGTTAAACAAATTATCTTTGTCATATGAGGTTTAGTGTTGACAAATATTGTAACTATGGTGTTTGGATGTTGAACTCCTGTTGCCGGACCTTGGGGGCAGAACTGAATGTTGAATGATCAATGTGACTGAATTAACGGGTGTAGTAATGTCAGTGGGAACTGGGTGCAGGTTTAAGTCAGCAGATGAAGTAGAAGGTGTAGCAGAGGCAGTGGAGACATATTGCAGACCAGAATGGAATCTAAACGACCTGTATCCCGCAGGAGAGACAATACTGCAATTAGGTGCAGAACAACCCACCATCATGTAGTAAATATCCACACAAATATAGCACTATTCTCTCCCTGCACGCGGTGATTAAAGCAATACGTTCAATGTGACGATGCGAGCGCTCGTAGGAGAATCTAGAGTTTGATCACATGGCCCATTGCGCATGTATGAACCAAAATGGCGGCTAAGCATACCCATCTTATAGAGCCTTAGACGAGGCTGTGACGTCAGCCCGCCTGCGATATATAGGCTATATATCTATTTTTTTACAAGTTCTTTTACGTCGCACCGACACAGATAGGTTTTTTGACGACAATGGGAGGGGAAAGGGCTAGGAGTGTGAAGGAAAAAGCCGTGGTCTTAACTAAGATACAGCCCCAGCATTTGCCTGGTGTGAAAATGGAAAACCACCGAAAACCATCCTCAGGGCTGCCGACAGTGGGGTTCGAACCCACTATCTCCCGAATACTGGACACTGGCCTCACTTAAGCGACGGCAGCTATCGAGCTCGGTGCGATATATATATATATAAAGGCGAGCAGGCGGGGTACCCAAACAGTAACATTTGGCTGAGACAGGCAGGCTCTTAGCTGCTGTCCAACGACTAAACGTACACCGTAAGTCGGCACGAAGTCACGCCTCTTGATAATGTGCACCGAACTGGTGGACTAACGTTAGCCGGGAGGTTTCTCTAGTCTCATCCTGTCTGCTTGATACATTTTCTTTACTGACATCAGTCATATTAGGATTGTAAACTTATAGAGGCTTCTGCCAGAACTCTTCTCATGATCATATAACGCAGTCGTTTATTAGGGATATTGATTTGCATTGTGTTCTGGCAACGAGAAACTTATTGTACATATTAGTTTAGATTTGTATATATGTATAATTTTTCCAAGACATCCTCTAGCTTATTCAGATTACGGATTTAATGTACATTCAGCAAAAGAAGCAAGTTCGAGAAACTTTTATTTTGTACAGAGTAAAAAAAAATGCTTCAAAAATAAACATTTTATTTGTGTTCTACAAATCCCCTTCTTTGCATACAACAGTTAGCTCTATTTTCGGCCGCCTATTCTCGAGTAATTAATCTCATACTCATTTCTGTTTCAGGCTCAGTAAACTATAGGGCCTTATCCCTCTCCAAAAGTGAAAGACTTGTTTATAAACTGTCCGATTTCTTGACGTTGAGCAGAACTCACGTCCTTCCGTGTGAAACGAACACGCCTTTACCGTCTCAGGTAAGCATCCCTCATAATATAATATAATATAATATAATATAATATAATATAATATAATATAATATAATATAATATAATATAATATAATACACTGACTGACAGAGCAAATGCAACACCAAGAAGGAGTGGTCAGAACTTTATGCCAGTTGCAGGGTAGACTGACGTCACTGAGGTATGCTCATGATGTGAAATGCGCCGCTGTGCTGCGCACGTAGCGAACGATAAATGGGACACGGCGTTGGCGAATGGCCCACTTCGTACCGTGATTTCTCAGCCGACAGTCATTGTAGAACGTGTTGTCGTGTGCCACAGGACACGTGTATAGCTAAAAATGCCAGGCCGCCGTCAACGGAGGCATTTCCAGCAGACAGACGACTTTACGAGGGGTATGGTGATCGGGCTGAGAAGGGCAGGTTGGTCGCTTCGTCAAATCGCAGCCGATACCCATAGGGATGTGTCCACGGTGCAGCGCCTGTGGCGAAGAAGGTTGGCGCAGGGACATGTGGCACGTGCGAGGGGTCCAGGCGCAGCCCGAGTGACGTCAGCACGCGAGGATCGGCGCATCCGCCGCCAAGCGGTGGCAGCCCAGCACGCCACGTCAACCGCCATTCTTCAGCATGTGCAAGACACCCTGGCTGTTCCAATATCGACCAGAACAATTTCCCGTCGATTGGTTGAAGGAGGCCTGCACTCCCGGCGGCCGCTCAGAAGACTACCATTGACTCCACAGCATAGACGTGCACGCCTGGCATGGTGCCGGGCTAGAGCGACTTGGATGAGGGAATGGCGGAACGTCGTGTTCTCCGATGAGTCACGCTTCTGTTCTGTCAGTGATAGTCACCGCAGACGAGTGTGGCGTCGGCGTGGAGAAAGGTCAAATCCGGCAGTAACTGTGGAGCGCCCTACCGCTAGACAACGCGGCATCATGGTTTGGGGCGCTATTGCGTATGATTCCACGTCACCTCTAGTGCGTATTCAAGGCACGTTAAATGCCCACCGCTACGTGCAGCATGTGCTGCGGCCGGTGGCACTCCCGTACCTTCAGGGGCTGCCCAATGCTCTGTTTCAGCAGGATAATGCCCGCCCACACACTGCTCGCATCTCCCAACAGGCTCTACGAGGTGTACAGATGCTTCCGTGGCCAGTGTACTCTCCGGATCTCTCACCAATCGAACACGTGTGTGATCTCATTGGACGCCGTTTGCAAACTCTGCCCCAGCCTCGTACGGACGACCAACTGTGGCAAATGGTTGACAGAGAATGGAGAACCATCCCTCAGGATACCATCCGCACTCTTATTGACTCTGTACCTCGACGTGTTTCTGCGTGCATCGCCGCTCGCGGTGGTCCTACATCCTACTGAGTCGATGCCGTGCGCATTGTGTAACCTGCATATCGGTTTGAAACAAACATCAATTATTCGTCCGTGCCGTCTCTGTTTTTTCCACAACTTTCATCCCTTTCGAACCACTCCTTCTTGATGTTGCATTTGCTCTGTCAGTCAGTGTATAATATAATATAATATAATGGCACAATCCGACGTGATTATTAGATGCTCCTAACTCTGTCACGGAGAGGAAATTAACTCGTGATTGACAGCTTGGGTTGACGTCAGCAAAGATGACATCTGTTCTGGGAATTCGTCTCCCTAGAGTCCAATAGAAGCTGACCTCAGTCAGCTACTGAGGGATGTAGCATGCTGCTTATTGATGCCACATTACGACGCTGTCCCTTATGGGTAAACATATATAATGTTAATACTGAATGCGTGTAAATTTGAATTAAGAAATAATTAAACTAGTTACAGGAGTCGTTCTTGGAAGTCAGACTAGTGTATTTTCGTGTGATGTTTGAAGTTAATTAGAAAACGGAAATGAAATATTTGACCTCTAATCCACTGACTATTACAAGAAATTAGAAGTGGAATTCATCAATTTCCTTTTCCTTAATTGATTAACGTCGCTCTAACACACAAACGATTTTCGCGAATAGGATAATGGGAAAGAAAAGGAAAAGGTAGCGTCAGTGCATTTTTCAAAGTACAGCTCCAACATTTTTCTGATGTGAAAATGGCAAACCATGAAAAGCCATTTTCAGGACTGCCTTGTCATTGGTCAAAAATGGAAAGCAAGATGCATGGTATTCTATCCTCTTAGGTTTTTTCTCTACGGACATCATTTAAGTCTTAAAGGTGCTGATTTACTTACCATACTTGATACAACTGTTTCCAAGGTAAAACATATAACAACATTTGGAAAAGAAACTACGGTATTCACGAAGACTGATGAACTCGAAATTTAAGTTCCCATGAAAAAGTATTAATCTCAGAAACCAAGGCGGACATATTCAATAATTGGAGATACTAGAATATTAAATTTGTCAGTGCACTGTGCGTGAGACGGGATCTTGCAGAAGTAACTCAGCGGTAAACTAGCTTGCAACCTAGAAAGGTGTGATGTTTCGCTAGAGGGGTTTAAAGTGTGGAAATTTTATTACTGTACCGAAAAACTTGGTTGCGCGGTTTGAACTGCGTAGCTATGATCGTGCATTCCGGAGACGTGGATTCGACTTCCACGGTCGGCAGCCCTGAGTGTAGAACATTTGGAAACAGTTTTTTATCCTTGGTGAGGCAAAGGTAGAGATTGCGCTTTGAACAGCAAGTTTTGGTTCTACTTTCGCATCAACAAAAATCTAGGCCTAGCACCTGCTGGGTAACTACAGCAGCCGAATAAATAGATTTACACCCTGCGAGATCTGTGCAATCATTGCAGTCGGTCGATGCTATAAAAGTAGTCTATCTCGCTAACGCACCATATTTAAAAAAAACTAACCCGCATGACCGTGCGAATCAGGTGGGAAAGGAGCATACCTAATCAAAGGAAAAGTGTTTTGTTTTTCCTTTTACAACTTGCTTTACTTCGCACCGACACAGATAGGTTTTATGGCGACGATGGAATAGGAAAGGGCTAGTAGTGGGAAGGAAGTGACCGCGTTCGTAATTAAGGTACAGCCATTTTCCATTTACCTGGTGTGAAAATGTAAAACCAGGGAAAACCATCCTCAGGGCTGCCGACAGTGGGGTCCAAACCCACTATTTCCCGATTGCTAGCTCACAGATGCGTGACCCTAACCGCACGGCCACTTGCTCCTTAAATGTAATTTCTCCAATGTATTATCTAAAGGTAATTCGTTCATCTTATTCACAGGAGAAATGCTCTTAAGTGGAATATCTTATTATCCTGAGGATGAGTCAAAGTTTCCCCTATGGGATCGTAAAAGTACACATGGTAAAGGCTCAGAAACACTCAGGAACGGAAACAACCGTGAACCTTTAGACTCATTAGCAATGAAAACGTCAACGCTATTATATAAATGTAGACATCGAGCAAGTGGCTGTGTCACGTAGCTATCACCTTGCATTCGGGAGATAGTGGTTTCGAACCCCACTGTTGGCAGCTCTGAAGATGGTTTTCAATAGTTTTATATAGCCTATGTTCATAAAGCCACGGTCGCCTCCTTCCCTGTGTCGGTGGGACATAAACCAAACTGTAAAAAGAAAAAATGTGTACGCCATTAACTTTAACTAATTGAAGGTTTCCCCGGAATGAGAATGTAACCGACAGATCAGCATTTTTTCAGGAGGGAGGAAAATTACTTTTATGGCTTATTTGATGGTGTAAGCTACTTGAACCAACTGCATAGTCAAGTATATAAATGAGTTAATCTAGGCCTGTTAAAACAATACTTTTAAATGGACTCTGGATTTTTAGGCAATAATATAGTCCCTGTTTTGCCAAAACGGCGAATGTGACAATGCTCTTCCTATCCATTATTTCACTTAAGACTGGTAACGCCTTTCATTCACATATTGATATGCGGTCCATCAGAACAGTTTTCGTTGAGTTCATTTCCCTTTGCGCGTGTGTAAAGTAAAATGATCTTTACTGTACCGTACTGAACGAATGTATGTTTGCATGACATTTGCCCACTCGTAGAGAGTGATGTATTTAAGGTTCATTTTCCTTTACACACGCGCATAGGAAAATGATCTCAACCGAAAATTGTTCTGATGGAATGTATATCAATATGTGGCTGGGCGGTGTGACCAGTCTTAGGGGAAATAATGGATAGGAAGAGCATTGTCACATTCGCAGTTTTGGCAAAACAGGGACGATATCTTAGGTGCAGACTAATTTGGTTATTAGGAAATGTTCTATAGCCCGTTGATCTATAATATAGCGAAATGAAAATCCACAGCCTGTTTCCAGTCATTCGACCGGGTCAGGAATGGAATGAATGAAGCCCCTATCTAGCGGCGAGGATAGAAATCGTGCCGGCTGCCCAAGCCTGTCGCACTCCTCTGGGGCAATGATTAATGAATAACAGATGAAATGAAATGATATTGGAGAGTGTTGCTGGAATGAAATATGACAGGGAAAATCGGAGTACCCGGAGAAAAACCTGTCTCGCCTCCGCTTTGTCCAGCACAAATCTCACACGGAGTGACCGGGATTTGAACCACGGAACCCAGCGGTGACAGGCCGGCGCGCTGCCGCCTGAGCCACGGAGGCTTCATAGTATAGCGAGATTAACATAAATTCTAGGGGTTCTGATTGGCCGCACCCCTACAGCTTATGCAACACTCGTAACTTATCCGTTGTGTAGGGTAGACTATACCTGTTGTCCGCTTCAGTAAGTTTGCATTCTGACCTATTACTGCCTACAAATCCTCATACTAGTTATAACTTAAGGTTTCAAAAATAACATATCAATTGGAAGTGATAGCGTACAATGGAAAATGATGTATTGCTATTTTTCTCCCACAAAATAATCTGCAAGTATTTATACATAACAGAAGAGAAATCCTGTACATGCACAAGGAACACAAATCATAGCAAATAATATTTGGTGTAAAAATAACAATAATAACAATAAAAATATAAAGAAAATATTATGACAGAAAATACCTAAAAATATGCAGATGTTATTTTGTTTCCGGATTTTATTTAAATGATTTATTACGCTTTTACACCTGTTGGTGAAGCAATACAAGCACTGTCCGCCAACTTGACTGATGTTCTATCCTTACACCATGGATGAAAATGTTCTGCTGGCTGTAAACCAGCTTGAAGTTCATACGTAAGATATAAGATGACACCACAGCATAGAGGCCTGATGATACACCCTATTTCCACTGAAATCTCACTTTTCAAAAAATTGCCGGTTACATCCTTATAATTACCGAGGAGGTCTTCAAATTATTCACAATGACAACAAACATTAATATCAAAATCGAACAATTAGATTCATTAATGAGCTATTTGTTTCCGTAAGATTTATTTTAATACATTGTCTTTATAGGATTTATGTTGTATTTTTTGTCATAAATACAACGTTGATTTTGAAATAAGACGATCATTTCACCCAATTTTAGCACATTTTCTTTTTCGTTCACGCCCGCTGTGTTCGGGCAATAGTTTTCTCCTCGAATACCACCAACACGAATATGAAATGGTTTCAATAAATGAGTGCATGGTTTGATCTCTGCGTTGCCTTTGTATTTAAGAGGAGTATAAAAGGTGAAATAGCTCAAAAATATAGATTTATAGTTTTATGGAAAATTATTTGAAGTTCCATCTTTAATTTGACGTGTCTTTAATTGATTTAAATGATGACTACCAAGTATTTATAAATTTAAAAATAATATATCACTGCACAAGCCATTTCTCCAAATTTTGTGAGCACTTGTTCAGTTAAGACAAGATATCTCGGGAACTGTTTGCTCTAGAAGGCGGTAATTTATATTGATTTATAGTAAACATCCTGCTTGGTGAGTTGGCCATATTGGTCGCTATGATATCACTTCCTGTGTGGTGTTTATATGGTAGGAAATACGGTAACATCTACGTCTTCGATGTGGCATTTCTCTTTCAAGACTGATTCTGAAAAACTCCTTTTTTTGCGAATGTTTCACATTTTCTGAGAAACTTCTAAAATTAGAGGTCAGTAAGTTTTACCTCCCACCAATAATATTAATGTTTATTGTTTTTATACGGATCTACAATGGTAGAGATACCGCACATAATTTGATCACAAATATTTCTAAATAAATTTAAAAATGCAAGGACTTCATTTAAAACATCCATATCCTGATTTCTAGTAAAGGTAGAACCAAGAATGTAGATCAGTAAATGTATTAGATATGGATCTATATCCTATACAAATGTCATGTTACAACAGTTTCAAAGAAACCGGGATGTAAAGCTGTTACATTTAATATTACCAGGATAGGCCTTTGATACTCCCCTTAAGTTCATTGTGAACGGACCATTATTCTATAAGGGGCTATCAAATGAAAATAGGTCTCCTGTCGAAAAATATAGTAGAATATTCGTACCTCAAAATTAATCACCAGAACTGTTATGGCATTATTTATACCGCTGGGTGATGAGATGGTCAGTCGCAGTCTTGAAAATGCTGACGTGCTGTCGACAGAACCACAGCTGTATGCAGTCACACAAGTCGTCGTCTGCTGCAAACCGATGTCCAGATTGTCCTTATTCAGCTCGAGCATAGGGCCACAGTGCTATGAAGACACGTTGCATAAAGTGAGGTGCGCCATAAATTTTAAAACGCCCGCGCATGCTATCGAACTGCATTATTCATTTCCATGACAACACCCGCCCTCACACTCCCAACTACGTGTGGGCCGTTTCCATTTGACTGCCCTTTATTTTTAAGGATAATGTGAGGAAATATGACAGCATTACGAATTCGAATAAAAATTATCGACCCCTATAATCACCAACGCACAGTCTACCTCCGTAGTGTAACGGTTAGCATTATTAGCTGCCGTCCTCGGAGGCCTAGATTCGACTCCTGGTATTGCCAGAAAATTGAGAATGGCGTGGTACTAAAACTCCACGAGAAAGACGAAAGGAGGAAACAAAGGCAAAAGTAGCAAAGATAAAATATGCTATACAGAGACAAAAACTGAAGCTGAAACGATACGTTTGGAGAAAGATGAATTGAGTCAAGTTTGGATTGTAAGGGAATACTATCATACCTGTTTAGATTTCATTCAAATGCCGTATTAAACTTGGAAACTGTAAATTTCATTCATTAGAAATATTAACAGTCCATTTATAATTCCCAGTTACTTTATAGACAGTAATTTCGACTGTCGAAAGACGCGACTAAAATGGGTCCTAGGGGCTCTCACACTTTGGATCGTGCATTGGTGACCTTGGGACCCTTAGCTGAGTCCAGGCATTGCTTCCACGTAATTGCGCTAGGCTCCTTATATTCACCTCTCCTATCTGACCTCCCTTGGTCAACTCTTGTTCCTTTCCGACCTCGACGGCAATAGGTATCCAGGCCTAGGGAGTCTTTCATTTTCACGCCCTTCGTGGCATTATTCATTTCCATGACAACGCCCACCCTCACACTTCCAACTACGTGTGGGCCGTTTCCATTTGACTGCCCTTTATATTTAAGGATAAAGTGAGGAAATATGACAGCATTACGAATTCGAATAAAAATTATTTCTTTGGCAAATACCTTCATTTTTCGAAGTCTCGGAGCCACTTCATTTCTTCCCTCTCATTAGTGTTAATAGAGAGTGGTTTCCTACTTGAAATTCCTCTTAAAACAGTAATCACAACTGCCACCTGTCAAAGGGTTACATGAGATCTGCTTTGTTATTATCTTCTGGTAACCCTGATAGTAGGCATGGAGAGTTCTCCGCGCTAAGTTACGACTGGTTCATCACCATACAGCCACCCAATAAATCTTGCTCGGCCTCTGATATTTATGAGCCAGTGTATGCAGCGTGTGACACTGTCCTCCGGGAGACGGCGAAACGTCAATATTGAAAGACGAGAACGCTGCTAAAACAGAAAGTAGCAATAAAAATGAAACAGAGTTTCCATTCCATAAATCTACGCTTCCTATGAAAAAATGCGCGCCCTGTATGGGCAAACAAGCAATATCACTATGCACCAAACACTATGGAAATATAATTTAAATCACGAAATCGGTCTTAGAAATGGAGTTGGTAAGCCGTCGTCCTCCTGTTCTCAAGATACGTGAGAATTATTTGAACTTTGTCAAGAAATTAACCATAGTCTATAATATTGTAACTTTTCTCACTTTGGTGTTGTAGCCAGCTTTGTTTTGTAGGAGTTATAGATACTTGAATCTTGCCTCTTACACAGAAGCCCCTGGTGCGATTGCCGGGCAGTCCAGTATTTAATTCACGGCTGAGAGTTGGAACTGGGTTCACTCAGCGTCATGAGATGAGCTTTTCAAGAGTACAGCTAAAAAACTTGAGTCAGAGTTATCGCTTTGTCGAACTTATTGCAAAGGATCTAGAGATTTCCTCCACGAATTTCACTTTTGAATAGATGTTTGATGATGGAACAAGTAATATTTACCACGAATATCTCCTTGAGGACATCAAGATGACCGAATCGGTCAACTGAGTCATAGGTATTCTTGAAATCAACACAAGTCAATACAAGTGATTTGGTGTGAAGCAATATGAATTTTGATTATAGGTCTACTTTTAGTGAAATCTATTCGCTGCAGAAACGAGTCGTACAGAAGCCGGCTTGATATTCATCAATGTGCGAGTCAATAACACGATCAGTGCGAGTTATAAGTGCTTTTGCCAGGATTTTATAGGCAACTGAATAATGAGATATGTCTTTGAAGTTATCCACACCTTCTTTATTGCCTTTTCTTATCGAGAGAATATACAGGAGACAAGTGCCACACATTAGGAACAGTTTCCGATTCCCATATATCATGAAAGAGTTCTATTTTGGCCAAAAGAATTGGACGAGTCATTTTCAGAATTTAGGCAAGTATAAAACCGTTGCTCTATGTCTTGTTTTCGGGGACAGATGCAATGATTTGGGTGATTCCTTATTGATCAAGAGAAGGAGAATCAGAAGAAATGAAAATAGACTTGAAATAACAATTTTTGATGATGGAAGAGGCTATTGAATAAGGACTCAAAGTATTGAGTTAATCGTTCACAGTTGTCATGATTATTCAAAATAATATTTACGTTCTCGTCCTGAAAACATAGCGAAGTGGGGTGATAGCTGGTAAGTTCAGATTTGAATACATGGTAAAAATCACGAGCGAATTTTCTCGTGAATAATTTTTCTATTGTCTCAAGCTGAGCCTCTCTACAAGAAGTTTAGATTTACGGATCAATAAAATAGTCAGTTTACTCCGGATGAAGAATTCTTCTGTTTTTCTTGTCTCATTCCAGCGTTTCCAGGCTTGAGACCATCTTTGAGAGCTTCATCATACTGTTTAGTCCACCGTAGGTGTTTCCATCTTTTCCCTGATAAATTAATCGTTAGAATAGCACCATCCCAAACCTTCTTTGAAAATGTCCTCCCACTTGTGTGATTCTAGAGACGCAATCTAATATTCTCCTTCTTGTTCTTCTCCTAAGAATTTTTCAATACACACTTCGGCAATAATCTTGCATAGTTCTGTAATATTAGATAAGCAGTGTTTAGCGTAGTTTGTAGCGAAGGCTATTATTTAAACTGTTCTAGAAGAATAGAAGTTTACCGTTTTTCGGTAATGTATAAATAAATCTCCAGGTATTCACTAATTAAGAAATCTCTGTAAAAATGTGCCCCTTCTTCTCAGTCGTGCATGTGATTTGGGACAGAGAATTTGAACCCATCACCTTTAGTGTCAGAAAAAACCAAACTCCATGGCGCAACGGTCCCGAAGGGCGATGGCCTACCAAGCGACCGCTGCTCATCCCGGATGTCTCGTGTGGTCAGCACGACGAATCCTCTCTGTCGCTATTCTTGTCTTTCGAGACCGGGGACACTTTCTCACAAAAGGTACATCCTCAATTGTAATCACGTAGGCTGAGTGGACCTTGAACCAGCCCTCAGAAAAAATCCCTAACCTGGCCGGGAATCGAACCCAGGGCCTCTGGATAAGAGGCAGGCACTCTACCCCTACACCGCGGGGTCGGCCTTTTAGTGTCAGAAAGTATACAAAAACTGCGAGAACTGTTCTAGTAAGATGCGTGTTCATGTCATGTCTAGGATTATGTTATTACTGTTACCCAACGTTTTCTCTCCGTATAATATTTACCCGCACCAAAACAACTCCCATTGACCCAGTGTATCAAGAGTGTGCTGGCATTTTGTATCGATTTTAGCTCTGTAACTGGAGATACCACTTCTCCTCACGCCAGTTCGCAATATATCTAATGCATTTGAAGTGTGCTTTAAACCTCTCCCAATTCAGGTCGGATTATTTTCATTCATGTTAGGGCGCGATACCTCAATGATATCGTCACTAGCTTCCCACAAATGCGGCCTCAGTTACCATCCCCGCTAATCAAGCGGGATCATTGAAATGAAAAGCCATACTGCTGATGGTTTGGATTCAACTTAAATACAGATCCCTTAGCGAGCGATCACAAAACTTCTTTCTCTGCCGCTTTCCCACACATGTTTACGTGGACCAGCTTTACGGCTGATTGTATTTCCTTATACCAACACTATATAGAGGAATGTGTCCAACTATTACGTATTTTCGTGGTGCTTGCCGGTGCGGTGTGATGGGGAAAAACAGTTAAGTCAAATTTTTCGGTTTTTAAATTTTTCAGTCATCTACTAAAGTCAATGCTCTCTACCCTCTCAAACTAACAAGATAAGTAATTTCATAACAATATGGAATAAATAACCAAATTTTGCTTCCAGATTGTCCCAGAAAACAAAACAGTCGCCGGTAAGAACTAGATAAGTTGAGTTATTAAAATTCTGAATACTATTATTAAAAGGTGCTTCAACCAGATAAGCCAGTTCGTCTTGTGTTTATTACATTTTCTGTTGTTATTGTGGATGTGAACATTATTATCTTGTAAATTAATTATTGGCAGTGAATTTACACAGTTGCCTTTGTTAAAGAGAACTATTAAATCTTACTACTTATCAACAAACAAATTTGGCTTACACTCTTTGGTGTTGACTGGTCCTCATAAGAAAATAATGCCCGGTCAATATAGGATGAGTCAGTTTCATTCACAATTCAGATTTAATAGTTCTCTTTTAAAAAGTCAACTGTGTAAATTCACTGCCAATAATTAATTTACAAGATAATAATGTTCATGTCCACAATAACAACGGAAATTGTACTATACACAAGACAAACTGGCTTCCTTTAAATTAAAAAAATCCAACCGAACCATTATTTAAAAATCTGTTTCCATACACCGCAGAGTGGTTTGACAACATTTGGTGAATCGGTTATTTTGTATTTTTTAAAACAAAAATGCTTCTCTTGAGTACTTTCATTTTTTTACTTATCTTGTTATTCCCCAGGATGAGTGAAATGGAAAAAGACCAAAAACAAACGCCTATCTCCGAGTTAGCGGAATCAGACAGTTGCACCCAAATTCCACGGATATCTATTAATCTAATCTGGGACCTTCTATATCGAACACAAGTGCGATATCGTTATTCCCTTTCCATCAAGGTGACCGCAGGTCAAGGTCTAGCCAATCAAATGGCAACATTGAAATGAAGATATATTTCTGGTGGGTCGGATTATTCGTAGAGCTGTTGGTCCCATAGCCTTTCTCCATTCTATGCTAATTTTTTTCACCTAGCAGTGCGATGTGTGTCACGCACATGGACTTGGCCCACGTTTACGGTCGGATGGCCTTCCTGAAGCTAACCACCTTTCGTAAATCGTTCTTCTTCACGGTAGAATGTAAGTAGGGTAGTGTTCAGCGTCTGTGTTCAAGGTTACAGGTTCGGAACGCACCAGATTATGGTGATATTTAAGAGTGCTTCTTCGCACTTCAAAGAATCCCTATTAGGTACAAAATTCAGGCATCCTAAAAGACATATTTATATGACAACTGAGCATTATTTATATCTCCTATTAGTCTTCATTGTTTCGCAATAGATGCTAATTACTTTGATGGTGACGGTTTTCCAAGATAGTTCACTAATCGCTTGAGATAACATATTTTTGTTATCTCTCTTAAAATAATCCCAACTGTATTGCTCATTATGCCGCCTGCTGTCATTTCTTGATGGATACAGTAATTTTGCATCCATCTCTTGGCACAGGCCAGAGTAAAGTGTAGCTTCCACCGAAGTCCCAGTCAACATCCATGGCTGTGACAATATGGAAGCTGCTGGGGTATGGGTAGTGCTGAGTACTGACATTCAGAGCATGACGTGTGCATCTGAGTGTTATGAAAGGTGTTGCTCATAGGGTCAGTCGTGCTGCAATAGTACTTTCTGACCCAGTGGGGAAAGCAATGGCGAACTGCCTCACTCCTCATCTTGCCTAGTACGCCTCATTTTGGTGCTACCATTGGTTTTTGGGGCTTCCTTATAACCGCACGACCCTTGATGGTGCTATTTGAGGATCCAACCAGCCTCTGGGCTGATGACAGGCAGACAACAAAAATATGATCAGCCCCAAGAAGCCATAGGCATCTCCAACATGGTAGTTGTAGGCTACGAACTTTGGAGGGCTTTGAATACAAGATTAGTCGAAAGGAGGCCGTGATTGACTTAGCGTGAGAAAGAATGAATGAGAAACTAAACTGAGGCCCTGCTACTGACACATGTTTCAGTATGTGAGAGGACAAATGTCAATATATAAACTCATTCCTATTCATATTCCAGTTCAAGGGGGAAGCTACAACCTTCCCTGGCAGAAATTTGAAGTAATTTTAATTTCAATAACTATAAGCGATACTTAAACAATTTTTTGCATGCTTAACGTAAATCATTACCCATCATGAAACAGTGTTCAGAAATTTAAAATGTCTAATATTTATTTGTACTTGAATATTAATATATTATTATATATTGTATATTAATTTTTGCACATTTACTACAATTCACTTAATATTTACACGGTTATTTTGTGGAATTGATTTAGAAGACTTATGCCAATAGCATATTCTAAAATATCTATTATATTTCTTCAGAATATGATACCTTTCATCTCATGTCTCAGGACGAATACAATTATGTTTACAAATGAAATTGGTAGCTTCAACGAGAAAAACATAGAACATGTTTATGTAGATAAAATAAATTGCTGTGCAAATTTCCACGCAATGATCTTCAGTACATTTCAGGTTATGATAAAATCGCATTAAAAATCGAAATAACGGAAAATAAACAACAATGACACAGTATCAAGAGTCAATATGTAAATTTACAAAATAAGACTAAGTAGGAATTGGGTCGATGACCTAGATGTTACGCGCCTTTAAAAAATATCACAATTCAAAAAACCAAACCCAAAACCCATAGCCCGGAAGGGCCACGCCCTACAAAGTGACCTCTGTTCAGACCGAAAACCTGCGGATTACGAGGTGTCGTGTGGGCAGCACGACAAATCCTCTCAGCCGTTATTTTTGGCTTTCTAGATCGGAGCCACTGGTCGTCAGATAGCTCCTCAATTGCAATACCGTAGACTGAGGAACCTCGAATTAGCCCCCAGATCCAGCTAAAAATCTCTGATCTTGCTGGGAAAGAACCCGGGGCCTCCGAATACGAGGCAGGTACGTTACCCCTATACCACAGAGCCAGCATAGACCATACAGAAGAATTAAATTGAAAAATGCAATGTTTTATACATAAAGGTGCACCACTTAAATTAAATTGAAATGAATTTAAAATTAATTTGGTAAGATGTGTGTCTGAATATCTCGTAGCAAAACAATCAGCAACATTTTACAATGTGCATTTTAGCTTTAAGGTATAGCGATGCTTTTTTGATCCCATCCGAATCAAAGTCAAGTGACTGTATCACAAAACTGATATGAATATTCAGTCTTCTTTTCAAGCAGTTCTGATGATAACTTTATTACATCACGGGAAAGTAGAGTTTCAGAAATCAAATCAGCGACTGGAAGAGTTGCCTAGAAACGGATACTGACATCAATCAAAATCTAATAATGATAAGAATGTCTGCAAAAATTGAATGCAATAGAATGAGGAAGAAAATTAGATTCTAAGAGAAGTTACAAACGACAAGGTGAGTGTATTCATTCATTCATTCATTCATTCATTCATTCATTCATTTATTTATTTATTTATTTATTTATTTATTTATTTATTTATTTATTTATTTATTTATTTATTTATTTATTTATTTATTTATTTATTTATTTATTTATTTATTTATTTATTTATTTATTATTTTTTATTTATTTATTTATTTATTTATTTATTTATTTATTTATTTATTTATTTATTTATTTATTTATTTATTTATTTATTTATTTATTTATTTATTTATTTATTTATTTATTTATTTATTTATTTATTTATTTATTTATTTATTTATTTATTTATTTATTTATTTATTTATTTATTTATTTATTTATTTATTTATTTATTTATTTATTTATTTATTTATTTATTTATTTATTTATTTATTTATTTATTTATTTATTTATTTATTTATTTATTTATTTATTTATTTATTTATTTATTTATTTATTTATTTATTTATTTATTTATTTATTTATTTATTTATTTATTTATTTATTTATTTATTTATTTATTTATTTATTTATTTATTTATTTATTTATTTATTTATTTATTTATTTATTTATTTATTTATTTATTTATTTATTTATTTATTTATTTATTTATTTATTTATTTATTTATTTATTTATTTATTTATTTATTTATTTATTTATTTATTTATTTATTTATTTATTTATTTATTTATTTATTTATTTATTTATTTATTTATTTATTTATTTATTTATTTATTTATTTATTTATTTATTTATTTATTTATTTATTTATTTATTTATTTATTTATTTATTTATTTATTTATTTATTTATTTATTTATTTATTTATTTATTTATTTATTTATTTATTTATTTATTTATTTATTTATTTATTTATTTATTTATTTATTTATTTATTTATTTAAATTTATTTATTTATTTATTTATTTATTTATTTATTTATTTATTTATTAGTGGCGAAAGTAAGGCTCTTGGCCCTCTCTTAAACTTGACCACATTTTACGTATGCTGAAGGTTAAAATATTTTTCTTATAAATTAATAAGATGATGATTATAACAATGGCAATGATTGTAATTGGGGGGAGCAGCTTGCAATTTGCTGTGCAGAAAATGGGGATATATGATAGCATATCGACACAATTTTGTGTGAGACTAAATGACAGTGGGTAATAATGATGTTTCTAACAAGATTTAAAGAGAAACAACTAAGTTATAATATACACCATTAGTTCTAGAGTTAGGAAAGTAATACTCTACGTGACTTAGTGTATCTTAATACTAGTAACATTAACGTCATGTTTATGAAAACCTCCGATATTTTATGTTTGAAAATTAGCAATTGTAGTGCTCCTCAATAAATAAAGCAACAAGTATTAACATAACGGACATATGTTTGTTCCTCATTTCACCACAGTTTCCCGCGAAAACAGAGCTAATACTCCACAACTTCTAACTGCTATAACATGCGATTTGTACATGTTATAGCAGTTAACAACGAGCAAACTCCATTCGCAAGATGCCGAAATTTTCTGAGGAATGGTCACCCGTTGAAGTGCATAGCGTAATCTGAGTTCTACGTCTAAAGGGAACGTAGTTCTTTTTTTTTTTTTTTTTTTTTTTTTTGCTAGTTGCTTTACGTCGCAGCGACACAGATAGGTCTTATGGCGACGATGGGAGAGGGAAGGGCTGGGAGTAGGAAGGAAGCGGCCGTGGCCTTAATTAAGGTACAGCCCCAGCATTTGCCTGGTGTGAAAATGGGAAACCACGGAAAACCATTTTCAGGGCTGCCGACAGTGGTAGTTCTTATTAGACTATTCACTGTTGTTACTGATAGTTCACACATCGAATAAAGTCTTGACTTCAACAAGAGTAGAGATGCAGGAACTGCTAGAAATTGCCGAAATTTTGTCCCACAGGGGTTCTTTTACGTGCCAATAAACCTACCGACACGAGTCTGACTTATTTGAGCACCTTCAAATACCACCGGACTGAGCCATGGTCAAACCTGCCAAGTTGGGTTCAGAAGGCCAGAGCTTCAACCGTCTGAGCCACTCAGGTCGGCTATTCGCCAATACACTGCGAAACAGCTCTTTATATAAAAATATCAATATCATCATCATCATCATCATTGACCATCTCCAGTTGCCTGGTTGTGGTGTACGAGCCCCCTCCATCTTTATCTGTCCATGAACCACTGTTCTCTCGTGATCTTCTCCCATTCTTGTCCTTTTTCCTCAACATCTTTGTTCACCAGATCGGTTCATTTTCCTCTGGGTCTGCCCACTGATCTTTTATCCTTTTACTTCTCTTTCATATTCTCTTCGTACAGTCCTGTATGAACTCATCCTTACACGACCAAACCACTTCAAGTCTTGCTTTCTGGATCCTCTGTAGTAGGGAGTCTCCTACTCCCACCTCCTCTCGGACTTTTTCAATCCTGAACTTGTCATTCCTGGTGTTCTGTATAATGGTGCGTAGGAACTTCATTTATGCAGCTTGAGGTTTTGAGTTGTCTCGTTAACGCGGTAGCTTCCAAGCTATATGTGAGGATGATTTATATAATATCATCTTAGCTTTAAATGGTAATCATATCTCTTCAACTCTTGACTCTATTTCTGGCGCTTTTCCTCCACATCATTTTCGGTTTCACCCCAGATCTCCACGCCATCCACAAAGATGAACGCTTGCAAGTCCTACTGTTTCTTCCTACTTAGTACCTTGACTATGGCATTCCATCACAGTGTTAAATAGGAGGGGTGACAAAGCACTGCTTTGTTCCACTCCTCCCTTCGTTTCAAACTATTTGGACAGCCCGCAACCCACTTGCACACAACTTCTGGTTTTATCATACAGCATCTTCACATATGAAAATGTCTACGAAAATACTGAGTATTATTTCAAATGAATACTCTATGATGAATATTCTGCTGAATTACCTTTCTCAATGGGGCTGCGATTTTTCAAGTTGCTAAACTCAGTAGACAGGGAAATAAAAGTTCTGTTCCTAGAGACAAATGAAGCCTTATTGAAGCAAGCCTGTCGGTAAATAGGTAGATTTAACTCGAAGCTGGACAGAGGTCCCTTTGGAATGGTGGTAAGGGAAGACAGGTAATGGAAGTGGGAATTAAGGTAGCCAGTAGTATTACTGTGTTCGGAATACATTGGTCTAGAGAAACAGAAAGAAAAGTAAGCCAGACAATAAATCAAGATAACTTCAGCTCACAAGGAACAACACTTTAGTCTTGGCAATGTTACTTTTCAGAATGATTCTACTTGTATTCATTTTCGAGCTCTGATATTATTAGACTGCATGTTTTCAACGCTATATTTTGATAAGGTATTCATTTTGGTGTACAAATTGAGAGTGAGCAACGTGAACAAGTTACTTCATGTGTATCTGTTGTAGCTAGGCGGCTTAAAAGAGAGGCTCAATTTCTCGCTAACGAACACACAAAAAGACTTGATGAAAGGACTGCCTGAAGTGCACGGGTCGTTTGCATCAGTTACATTTCAATGGGTGTGTTTTCTCGCACGCCTTTAGCACTCAAATGCTTTGAAAAGTCTTTCGGCGAGGTGTACGATTTTGTAATGTATAGGATACAAAATAAAATACGAAGTCGTACGAACGTAAGGCCTTACAGCCTTGTGCAGTCAAACATTTAATAGACCAAATATACGTTACGTGTTGAATGGCTGTAAAACTTAATTACGATTCAACTTCCTGCTGCAGATAACTGATTGTAATGATAACATTTTAAAATTAACTCACTCATAACGTTCCTTGCCAGCGTTGTACATTGTAAAACATCTTGAAGAAAGGAAGGCGGCTGTAGTGGTTGATTATTGTTTTAAGAGGAACTACAACGGAATAATCAGAGCAAACAAGCGTGTAGTTTTACGTGGCTGTTGATATCGTGATCATAGCCACGGGACTTCTAGTTTTACCATGGAATCCGAACCATTTCGACGTGACTTTCCATTTCAAAAATTCTGCATCCATTGGCTGGCATTCGAACCATGACCACTATGGTAATAAGCCAGTGACCAAACCATTCGCTATCACGCCCCCTCCCACCAAATCTGGCTGATATTTAAGATACGACATTAATTACATTAACTAATGAATAAAAGTGAGTGTTTTAATTTATAAATTAATGAATAAATTAATTAACCTAATATATAAGTGAATATTTTTCTTATTATTCTACTGGGTGAGTTGGTCGTGCGGTTAGGGGCGCGAAACTGTGAGCTTGCATCCGGAAGATAGTAGGCTCGAACCCCATTTTCGGAAGCCCTGAAGATGGTATCCGTGGTTTCCCATTTTCACACCAGGCAAATGCTGGGCCTGTACTTATTTAAGTCCACGGCCACTTCCTTCCCACTTCTAGGTCTTTCCTATCCCATCGTCACGGTAAGACCTATCTGCGTGTCGGTGCGACGTAAAGCAAATAATAATAATAATAATAATAATAATAATAATAATAATAATAATAATAATAATAATAATAGTAATAATAATAAATCTTCTTCTTCTCGTGCCTTATCCGGTCCGGATGTCGGTGATCATCAGGCCTATTGTGGTTTTGTTCATAGATCTTAGCCCGGCAGATATAATTGAGTATAAAACAAGGCCATATTCGGGAGATAGTAGGTTCGAACCCCACTGTCGGCAACCCTAAAATAGTTTTCCGTGGTTTCCCATTTTCACACCAGGCAATTGCTGGGGCTGTACCTTAATTAAGGCCACGGCCGCTTCCTTCCCATTCCTAGCCCTTTCCTGTCCCATCGTTGCCATAAGACGTATCCGTGTCGGTGCGAAGTAAAGCAACTAGCAAAAAAAAAAAAAAAATGGCCACCTCAGTTCCTGGAAGAGAGCTGGAAGTCAGCTGTCAATCACACCCTGCACCCTGCTGAGTTAAGGAGATTTAAGTGATCCTTGTTTGGTGCGGAGAGGTTGCTAAACCACTTTCTTCCTCACTCTCTTTAGTGTCGAGTGCAGTAGACGGTTTGGCAACTCCGGCTTCAGTAGACGTAGTAAATCCTATAAGCCACTGATAGACACCGGACTGCCGCTGGAGGGTAGTGGTGTGAGGCGAGATCGTCATGCTTTGTCTTCAAGTATAACAGTTTGACGGAGGTGTTTGCAGCTAGGAGACCCGACGGCATGCAGGAGCTCTTTTCGCTAATATCTTGCCTTGCATGATGAGTAGGAATATTCTAGTTGTCCGACTCGTTGGCTGAACGGTCAGCGTACTTGCCTTCGGTTCAGAGAGTCCCGGGTTCGATTCCCGGCTGGGTCGGGGATTTTAACCTTAATTGGTTGTTTCCAATGGCACGGGGGCTGGGTGTATGTGTTGTCTTCATCATCATTTCATCCTCATCATGACGCGCAGGTCACCTACGGGTGTCAAATAGAAAGATCTGCACCTGATCTGCACCTGGCGAGCCGAACCCGTCCTGGAATATCCCGGCACTAAAAGCCATACGACATTTCATTTATTACTGGACGTTGACGGGGAGCCGAGCTTCCGCTGCAGCGAGACATACAGTGAGCCATGGCACACCGAAAGAATCGTGAACGAGCACGGCTCAGTGAGACACAAGATACATACGGCTCCTTATCGGATCACTGGACACTGGCGGAGAGCCGAGCTTCCGCTGCAGAGAGACATACAGTGAGCCATGGCACACCAAAAGAATCGTGAACGAGCACGGCTCAGTGAGACACAAGATACACACGGCTCCTTATCGGCTCACTGGACACTGGCGGAGAGCCGAGCTTCCGCTGCAGAGAGACATACAGTGAGCCACGGTACACTGAAAGAACAGTATGCTACAATGGACTCTCGAGCTCAGCTCATTTGAAAATAGTACCCATTTGCATTCACTGTCCTCTTCTCACAGGGAGGTTTAAATAATAGATGGATTCATTTGCAGTGTTAAAAAGGTAGTCAAAACATAATTCTGAAGCAGCTAGTAAGTAGGTAAGCTGTTAGGTTATACTATTTATTAGTTTATTGAATCTTAGTATTATAACTTAGTTGACATTTGACAATTAAACTCGACTCTAGCCTGCCCTATGACTATGAGTCATGCTCATGACCACTCAAAAGTACCTGTTTTATATTGGAAAGAACGGCTCAGTATTCTCTCAGTTCATATGTGCATCGTTGCACAAGACTTCAATCATATGTGGACAGACGCAATAACTTAACCAACAGTATGTTGAATCAGAAAACCAGCGGGCTACTGTACATCTCGGGTAGCCTATACAAAATATGACTGATAGCTGATAGAAAAATACATTTTTTCAAAAATGACTGAGCGAGTTGTCGTGCGGTTAGTATCGCGTAGCTATGCGTTTGTATTCGGGGGATGGTGGGTTCGAATCCCACCGTCGGCAGCTGTTAAGATGGTTTTCCGTAGTTTCCCCATTTTCACACCAGCATTTTTTTCTAAGAAAGGAGTTCATAGTATGAAGACCAGATGACAGCTGCGAGCACTGAATGCTGTCGTTGCTGTCTTACCAGCACATACTACACAGATGTAGTAGGAGCGGTGACTAATGTGCCGTGAATCGGATCACTGTATCGATTCAGTAACGTGAACGGAATCAAATGAATCGATTCAGTAAAATGAATGGAATGTCCCATCACTAGCACAAAGTACACGACAGGAGGTTGAGAAACCCACGGACATGAGGTACACACTGGTGGGCTGTTTCACTTAAATCGCTATCGTCACTTACAATTACAATGTTACCAGCACACATGGATGACATTCTTTTATGACAAAACCATACTGTTTCACCCGATTTGTTTTCTCTGGTTGTACCGGGCAAGTTGGCCGTGCGGTTAGGGGCACGCAGCTGTGAGCTTGCATCCGGGAGATAGTGGATTCGAAAGCCACTGTCGGCAGCCCTAAAGATGGTTTTCCGTGGTTTCCCATTTTCACACCAGGCAAATGCTGGGGCTGTACCTTAATTAAGGACACGGCCGTTTCCTTCCCACTCCTAGCCCTTTCCTATCCCATCGTCGCCATAAGACCTATCTGTGTCGGTGCGACATAAAGCCACTAGCGAAAAAAGGATCACGTGCTTTATTTCATTAACTCGAAACTTTACAAATACATCCGTGACGTTAATAACGAACAACACCATACTTTGTACATTGCGGGCGGAGCCAGCGGGAAACTGCTAAGAATAAGAATAAGAATAAGAATAAGAATAAGAATAAGAATAAGAATAAGAATAAGAATAAGAATAAGAATAAGAATAAGAATAAGAATAAGAATAAGAATAAGAATAAGAATAAGAATAAGAATAAGAATAAGAATAAGAATAAGAATAAGAATGTTATTTGCTTTACTTCCCACTAACTACTCTTACGGATTTTGGAGACGCCGAGGTGCCTGAAATTTGTCCCGCAGGAGTTCTTTTATGTGCCAATAAATCTACCGACACGAGGCTGAAGTATTTGAGCTGCTTCAAATACCACCGGATTGAGCCAGGATAGAACCCGCCAAGTTGGTGTCAGAAGGCCAGCGCCTCAACCTTCTGAATTTTTCGTAATCCTTTTAGTACGGATAGAAGGCAGTTACGTCTAAACTTGTAATAAATAATTTGAAATACTACATATGATATAAACTTACTTTAGAAAACTCACGAAGTACCGTAAAACCTTACTTTAGGAAATTTACGAAGTACAGTAATATGGTGAGAAGCCTGGAAATTTGTTTTAAAGGACAATTATCGTTATTGAATGACACGACTCTTTCATTTATCATTTTTTACTCTGACTCCGCCAACTAGAACGACAAATATTATTCCGGACGTTGTCACTTACAAGCAATGCAGGAAGCTGTAGTTGGGAGAATGAGACAATTTATCATGAGCACAAAATAAAACATTCTTCCATCTTGTTTGTGTCCCTAAGAGTGATATCAAAGTAGTCATTAATTCTGCACCACCAACTCGAGGAAGTCTCACCCTCTAACGGTGTTATAAAGGTTCGTCTGTAAAAGGAAGTTTGACACGGTGGTGAAAGAGTTAGCCAAGTAGCTTGCCGCCCGAATGGTTGGAAATCGCAGGAAAGCCGGAAGGCTTCCTTGATTGTACTGTATAACTGATATTAACTGAAAGAACTCTATAAACATATCAATAGAACTGGAAATAAATAAATAAATAAATAAATAAATAAATAAATAAATAAATAAATAAATAAATAAATAAATAAATAAATAAATAAATAAATAAATAAATAATACATTCTATAATTTATTACTATCTCTATATTTGCTATTAATAATACTATATTATTATTTAAATGATTTGTTGTAATTTTTTTACATTTCTGTAACATATTTTTTAAATTTGTGCTTAAATGTAAGAGAGGGCATTGAACCCTAACTTCGCCACAAAAATACACTAACGAACGAACGAACGAGAGAACGAATGAACGAACGAACAAACTAACAAACTAACTAACTGTAATTAGAAATGTACTTACAGTTATGGTATTTACTCTGTTTTATTATTCTATTGTTAGTTTTATAATTATTATCATCTTCATTTATATTGTTATGTAGTATAATCTATAATTCGTATCTCCATACTTGCTGTTAGCACTACTATATTATATTTTAAATTATGTGTCGTAATTTTTTAAGATATTCTTTCACATACTTTTAAATGTTGTGGTTAAGTGTAAGAAAGACATTGAGCCCTAACTTCGCCATGAATGTAGACGAACTATTTATTAAATATGTAAATTAATTAATTAAAAATAAATAAATAAATAAATAAATAAATAAATAAATAAATAAATACAACTTTATTACAGATTGTTATGCCTTTCATAATTCAATGTGCAATCCTCCGTAAATTAACTAAGAGCCTCCATGCCTGAATAGTTAGCGTGTTGACCTTTGGTTCAGGAGTCCCCGGGTTCGATTACCGGCTTCGTTGAGGATTTTAACCATCATTGGTTTTTCCTACGGGCTCGGAGATTGTCTGGGTGTGTGAGTCATCCCGGCGTTTAGCACACAATCTATACATTAGGAATTGTATACCACCAGCTCTTCTTCCGTGCCAGCCAACATTCTGATGGTGAAAACGTCTTCGACCAGCGGGACTCCAACCGGCTAATAAAAAGACGCCTTAACGATCATGGCCACCAAGCAGGCTTTAAAAAATAATCCAATGGTACATAATGTTCCCAAGCGGTCACCCATCCAAGTACTGACTACGCAATCGGTAGATCATGAGATTTCTCGCTATTATTTGGTGGAAACAAATTTGCCTAAGTTTCTTCTAACTCATAAAACGCATGATGCATACCATGAATCCAATAATCGCAGGTGGAGATAAAGGGATCATAACAGTTAGAATAAGTGTGGTAATCAATTCTCTAACACGCAGTTGTCATACAGACTCGGCTGGAAGGGTGGGAAGTGACGTATATTAATGTAGTATACAAAGGCGTTCCAACATATGAATACAGACCTACAACGACTCACTACATACGCCAGAAACTACTCCTTGCTCATCAACCCATGAAAGATCCAAGGCATAATAATTGGACACACAAAAAAAAATACTATGAGCTCTAAATAATAATCAAATACTCTTCCAGTTACCATTGATGATAGTGAAGTGCCACACTGCAAGACAGTTACAAATCTTGGGGTCACCATAAATGAGACTCTAGACTGGAATAAACGTATAATTACTGTGTGCAGAAGGGTGTATGCGTCCTTTTATCCCGTAAATCGTCATAGAATGTTCTCCAGCTGGACCTTAAATTAAAATACAAACACTTCTACTTCCACTGTTTGAATACTTTTACAGTATATTGATTGACCTAATCTGTGAGAAAGCAGGAAAACTACAACGTGTACAGAACTTTTGAACTCGATTTGCCTTCCAGCTCTGACATGATGCTCATATAACACCATACCATAAATTGTTGGGATGCTTACGTTTAAACGCCTGTAGAAAAACCCACCAAACGACCCTCGTCTATCAAACAGTCTATCGTCAAATCGTCCAATTTTAAAGCTTCTTTCCTTATTCCATGGCATTAATACTCGTTCCGGATTACTATTTGAAATAACACCGCTTCAAACAAATATCTAAATCCATTCATTCTTGGTCACTGCTTCGAGGTTATTAGAAGCGATTCCGGTGGATATTAAGTCTTGCTCGTCTAGGGCGTTTAAAATAGCCTACCGTAAATTCCTACAGAGTACATACAGTTGACTCGAATGAGTGTAAGAGCGAATGACGTGTGAATGAAACCAAAAATCTATATATTAAAAAAATTGATGAAAACTAAAGTCAGTCAGTACTGCCATTCTATCCGGTCGATTTCCTTCATTTTTTTTAATTGAAAGGTATTCATGCACAGATTTGTCATCAGGCACTATAAATCACTTAACTTTCGCCTTCCTCAAATTATTTGATTTTTTCAATATTTTGTCTCTTTGAAGGTATGATATCTTTGGCTCTAATTGAGGCACGGAGTTCCTTTTGACCTAAGAACACTCAGTGGATCAATATTTTTCATTTCAGCTCTTAACTATTCAAATTGGTTGATTCTGAGGAAAGTTATGAGTGCACATTCAATTTGACGTCCCATTTCTTGAATATTTTTCTCACTGAAGCAATTTTTCGTTCTAATTGAGGTACGCAGTTAGTTTTGGTCTAAAAACACTCAGCTCAGTGGATCAAGTGCTTTCTTTTGAGGTAATAACTACTTAAATTGCTAGATTCTGAGAAAAGTTATGAGTACATTTGTCTCCATGACGAAGATCTTTCAAGGACTTTTCAACAATTCAGCGCATAGTGTTGTTTCAAGGAACGTTTAATTCAATTTCTTTGTGGGATGTATTTTCAAGTGTTTTTTTGACATAATATTACATTCTGTTACCGCAGCAGATCATGTGCTTTATTTCATTAAGTCGGAACATGGCAAATACATCGGTGAGGAGGGTAACGAACAACACCATACATTGTACATTGCGGGCGGAGCCAGCGGGAAACTGCTAGTTACGTACTAAATTTAAGTATCTGAGGCTATCCCAATTATGTGTTTGCTCATTTCATTCAAGGATATGCATGGTTCCAAAAATATATTAGATAGTAGCATGGTTTTTAGTGAACTCAGATCGTAACAAAGTAATATTCAGTTCATTTCATTTTGCCTCATATTAGAATAAGTTTTCATTTAAGTTACTTAGTATATATATTATTTAGTTAGTAATTTGATATATTTATGTAATTTTCAACTCTCTATATAATTGTTTCATCAATTTATACACAATATAAAGGCTTGTCTATACTTCGTGCTACGTGGGAAGCATATCTCCAACAATTAAACATCAACCGCGAACTTGGAAGTAGTGAATTATCCTCTTGTTAGTGCTGTCAGAGATGATAACGCCATCAGTAATCATTGCATCTCTGAGCTACAGATAATTGCTGACGACAGATACAAGAGAGTTATCTTAAGAAGATCTACGACTGAAGGAATTTCATGCTTGGAGTAACTACCCGCACAAAGGGAGAGGAGTTCCATTATTCGCCGAAGTGATGGGTGATGAAATGCAATGGGCTATCATCCTCGGAATCGAGAGACATGCTAAAAATGACGACAGTTGTCACCCCAGTGCGCACTCTACCTGGACGTTCTACGAGCGCAGGCCACTGCAAGTACTGCAGTGAGTATGAAGCCCTGCCGCATGTGCTCGGGAGCTACCCTCAGGGACAGTTACTTCGCATTAAGCGTCATAACACCGTGAGACCTTTATTAGCGAGTAGTCTCAAAGAAAAAAAGCCTTGAGGTTCATAAAGAAGTCCGCTGTGTAGCAGAAGATGTAAGTAACCTTCGCATTGATATAATCGCAATCAATCGGAGCCAAAACAACGCAGAAATCATTGACCCTATAATAAGGTTTGAAGACTTTGTTTCCCAGCTAGATGACGTTTACAAAAAAGAACTGGATATTTTTGAGCCAAAAATACCCTACTTCCAGAGAGTCTACAGCGTCAGGAACATACGAGTGAGAGGCTTCTGGGTGCTAGAGGGACCATCCCCAGAAATTTTGTTGAATGGCGGCAAGCGTACAGACTGGGCAGAAATATTCAAGACAAAATTGTTACCACGAGTATTAAATTCTCACTGGCAATAATACGGAACCATTTGTATCGAAAACGTAGTATCTAATTTCCTCCTGACAGCGTAAAAATAAATGTTCATATTCTTCAGTACATTGATATTTTTTCAAAACCAACATTTCAATTATTTTTTTCAAATCACGCATGGTGTCGGAATGAATAAATAAAAGATTGTTACTCCTTATCTGACCTAATCGTCTTATCTTATTATCTCGTAAACTGTAATTGGTTGCCATGATATTTTAAATTAATGCTGTAAAAGTCTAAAAATCGTATGTGGTTAAGTGTAAGAGAGGACCACTTTATAAAGACACAAATAAATAATAAATAAATACATAAATAAAGGCGCTGTAAAAATACAATGACAAGAGCTCGGACAGATAAACTTTATTTTCTAAGCAGACGTAAGGATACGCAGTAGCAGGGCACTGGTGCGCATTAGTATTCAACATGATGATGATTGTTGTTTAAAGTGGCCTAACACGTAGGTCATCGGCCCCTAATGGTTCGAGGTGCAACGGAATGAAACCATAATTAAAACTTCCAAATGTATCCACTGACTAAAATCTAAAACGAATGATGATTAAAAAATGACCATCAATCCAAAACAATTAATGGATCCAGTTGGCAATGCCTCATGTTCCTTTTTGTTTGCTAGTTGCTTTACGTCGCATCGACACAGACAGGTCTTATGGAGACGATGGGACAGGAAAGGGCTAAGAGTGGGAAGAAAGCGGCCGTGGCCTTAATTAAGGTACAGCCCCAGCATTTGCCTGGTGTGAAAATGGGAAACCACGGAAAACCATCTTCAGGGCTGCCGACAGTGGGGTTCGAACCCACTATCTCCCGAATACTGGATATTGGACGCACTTAAGCGACTACAGCTATCGAGATCGGTACCTCATGTTCTGAGATGGTGCTCCTTGTCCAAAGGGTTCCAGGTCACCGGTCCCTCATAATAGTACTAATCACTGGTAAAGTAGAACCATGGTGTTCCTCCTATAGTGGTACTAAACACTGGAAAAGTAGAACCATGGTGTTCCTCGCATGGTGGTACTAATCACAGGTAACTTAGAACCATGGTGTTCCTCCTATAGTGGTACTAATCACAGGTAACTTAGAACCATGGTGTTCCTCGCATGGTGGTACTAATCACAGGTAACTTAGAACCATGGTGTTCCTCCTATAGTGGTACTAATCACAGGTAACTTAGAACCATGGTGTTCCTCGCATGGTGGTACTAATCACAGGTAACTTAGAACCATGGTGTTCCTCCTATAGTGGTACTAATCACAGGTAACTTAAAACCATGGTGTTCCTCGCATGGTGGTACCTAATCACAGGTAACTTAGAACCATGGTGTTCCTCCTATAGTGGTACTAATCACTGGAAAAGTAGAACCATGGTGTTCCTCGCATGGTGGTACTAATCACAGGTAACTTAGAACCATGGTGTTCCTCCTATAGTGGTACTAATCACAGGTAACTTAGAACCATGGTGTTCCTCGCATGGTGGTACTAATCACAGGAAATGTAGATCCATGATGTTCCTGCTATAGTGGTACTAATCACAGGTAACTTAGAACCATGGTATTCCTCGCATGGTGGTACTAATCACAGGTAACTTAGAACCATGGTGTTCCTCCTATAGTGGTACTAATCACAGGTAACTTAGAACCATGGTGTTCCTCGCATGGTGGTACTAATCACAGGTGACTTAGAACCATGGTGTTCCTCCTATAGTGGTACTAATCACTGGAAAAGTAGAACCATGGTGTTCCTCGCATGGTGGTACTAATCACAGGTAACTTAGAACCATGGTGCTCCTCCTATAGTGGTACTAATCACAGGTAACTTAGAACCATGGTGTTCCTCCTATAGTGGTACTAATCACAGGTAACTTAGAACCATGGTGTTCCTCGCATGGTGGTACTAATCACAGGTAACTTAGAACCATGGTGTTCCTCCTATAGTGGTACTAATCACAGGTAACTTAGAACCATGGTGTTCCTCGCATGGTGGTACTAATCACAGGTAATGTAGACCCATGGTATTTCTCACACATAATGAAACCACTCACAGACCCATGGTGTTCTTCACTTATTGGGACTAATCACGGGCGCCGTTATTCCCGTGGTGTTCCTCACGAAGTGGAACTAATCACAGGCCACGTATACTCACGGCACTGCTCACATAGTGGTACTAATCATAAGGAATGTAGACCCAGGGTGAATCAAACATTATGGTACCACCCACAAGTAACAGAGACCCATGGTGCTCCTCATATAGTGGTACTACTCATAGGCAACGCAGACCCATTCTGAATACAAAGGAACCAATGCAATTCAACGGCAGCTCCTCTCGCACGGACGCCGGTCCGTGATGCTGCGCGCCCACTCCCCCACCTCGATCGAATGCATACGATGGTACTAATCACAGGTAACGCCCAGACCCCTGGCATTCCTCACTTAATGGTTGAAATCACAAGTAATCTGATGGTTCCAATGCCATCATCCCTTGGTCACCCCATTTTAGTCGCCTCTTACAACAGGAAGGAGATACCTTGGGTGTATTCTTCGTCTGCGTCCCCCACCCACAGGGGGTAATATTCAACATAGTCAACGTTCTTGTCTAATGACTTGTTCCAACGGTACAAACCATCAATGCCGGCATGGCAGAATTCGCGTTCAGTCACTGCAGCCACGCCATGACATCATGCTGAGTGGCCGTATCGTTGTTGAATGATACCCAGGTGCTTCTTCAACAGTTCGAAGAGATGGAAATCACTAGCTGCCCGATCGGGATTGTAGTGATCGCGGTTTAATATAAAGTAAACCTGAACCGATACAAGGCATTACGTGAACATTTTGTGACTGTATTTATCCAGCAATGAACCACAAAGGATTTAATGAAACTGACCATGTGGAACAGTCAGTTCAAACAGAAATAAAGCCGCTTACTGAGTATTGTAACATATATTCCATCAAAGTACAGATCTACAGACCAACTGTGCTGATTTCAAAGAAAATTAAAATGATTAGATTAAACATTTCACTCATCTACCTGTTTGTAGTCTTCTACTACTTCGTTTCAATTTGATTTATAGGATTTTGTGTGACAGGTATGGCTGCATTTGTCCAGTAATGAGCTACAAAGGATTCAATGTAACTGATTGTGTATGCGGATCAGTCAGTTCAAATAGAGATAAATCCGCTATACTGAGTTTGGAAACACATATATTCCATCAAATTACAAACCAGAGAGATTTCCTGCGGGTAATCCCGTACTATAAATAACGAGAAACAGTGTTGTTCTAGTTATTGTTTGGGTGATCATTCTGAATTTCATACATATGTCCATATTGCTCTATCCTGTGTTTAACGTTTCATCACTATAAGGATACATGTGCTCTAATTTGTTGGTAAAATTCATATACTTTTACTCTACATCTCCTTCTAAAATTGTATAAATGAGACCTGGATATCCCAAGAGTTGTATTTCTTTTTCTGGTCAAATTTTCCAAGCTATTTCCTTTTCATCAACTTAATTCAGTGTATAATCTCTTGCATTTAAAATGATATGTGTATTTTCAGAGACTAGTAATAAACCAAATGTCACTTCCATGCCAACGGCGCGCTCCACACAAATGTTATTTTTCAATATGAATATTTATTTTCAAAACGAAGAGAAAATGTGTTTTGAATAAGAACGTTTCCTGCGTTAATACCTTTGTATAACTCGTTGGATGAACGGTCAGCGTACTGGCCTTCGGTTCAGAGGGTCCTGGGTTCGATTCCCGGCCGGGTCGGGGATTTTAACCTTAATTGGTTAATTCCTACGGCACGGGGTCTGGGTGTATGTGTTGTATTCATCATCATCACCACCACCACCACCACCACCACGACGCGCAGGTCACCTACGGGCGTCGAATAGAAAGGCTGCACCTGGCGAGCCGAACCCGTCCTGGGATATCCCGGCACTAAAAGCCATACGACATTTCATTTCACCTTTGTATATCCTCTTCACTTCTGCAATCACTACAATTTTACTACCGGAATGGTGATATTCATTCATGTACGTCCTTCAAGAACTCATTTTCTAAACCAATATAAGAGAAAACTTCGAAGAAATTTGACCAGATAAGAGAAGGATTCATTGAACATATATTTTGAAACTCTGAGAGATTCTAGAGTTGTTTTTGTTTTTGTTTTTTAGGAATGTGTAGGGGGTAAAGATATAAGGTCAGGCCAACACATAAATTTGACAAACAGGTTGTAGTAGATACAAGATGCAGTATTTACGTAGGGGTAAGGAAGTTATGCACAGGTCCGACTACTTGCCTTAATGGTCAGCGTACTAACATTCGTTTCAGAGGACCCCGGGTTCGATTTACGACCTTTCCCCTAGGTCGATAAATGGTGTTTGTATTCGTGTTAATACATATCTTTATTGACATAAAACATTATACAGTAAAGAAACACCACAATAACACGAAATATTGAATACTTCCCTCCACATAAGGTTGGCGTAATGAAAGGCAACTGATCGTAAAACTGGGCTAAATCCATACAAAGTGCCGACCGCAGGAAATTGCAAGAAGCCCAGGATAAGGAAGAATAAGAATAAGAAGTTTTTGTTAGTTGCTTTACGTCGCACCAACACAGATGGGTCTTATGGCGCGAGAATAAGTAAAACTGGGCTAAGTCCATACAAAGTGCCGACCAAAGGAAATTGCAAGAAGACCAGGAGAAGGAAGAATAAGAATAAGAATAAGAATAAGAATAAGAATAAGAATAAGAATTAAAACTAGGCTTACCGAGCTCGATAGCTGCAGTCACTTAAGTGCGGCCAGTATCCAGTATTCGGGAGATAGTAGGTTCGAACCCCACTGTCGGCAGCCCTGAAAATGTTTTTCCGTGGTTTCCCATTTTCACACCAGGCAAATGCTGGGGCTGTACCTTAATTAAGGCCACGGCCGCATCCTTTCCACTCCTAGCCCTTTCCTGTCCCATCGTCGCCGTAAGACCTATCTGTGTCGGTGCGACGTAAAACAACTAGCAAAAAAAACTGGGCTGTCTTCTTTTGGCCGATACCTTTATTTTTTGAAGTATGGGATCCCTTCCATTTTTCTCTCTAATTAGTGTCATACAGAGGATGGTTGCCTGATTGTACTTCCTCTTAAAACAATAATCACCACTACCAGTCACCACCAGGCTTCTGGTACATTATAGGATGGGAAGGATTTCCAAATAATCTTGTGTGGTATCAGGTCAAAAGCCCCTTCTAAGCCCAAAAAAGGCTGGGTGTAGAAGTTTGTTTGTCTCTCCATGTTTCTCCACCAGGAGACGGCCGGTATGAATAGCGTCAGTTGTACTGGCCCCTTTGACAAAGACGCATTGGTTTGTAGAAATTTGTACGATGTTTCGTAGGCGACGGTCAAGAATAAGTTCAAAAATCTTCGTCGTTTGACATAATAAACATATTGTTCTGTAACTGACGCATTCACCAACATCACATTTGCCTTTCCAGATAGGGACTGAAGTGCTGCTCAACCAAATTGCAGGTATGCTACCATCGTATCATATATTAAAAATCATTCACTGTACAACAGTACATAAAATACGTACGAACATTGCATTAGAGTAAATGTAAATGACAGTAATGCTAAAATAATCTCATCTAAGAGAACTAGATTTACTAATTAAAGGAATGTGGAAGGAACAGTTTTCAAGAAGATGCCAAAATATCGCCTTCAATATAGTGGTGAAGAGAAGGAAAAGTAATAATAGTAAGAAAATGATCTATGAAAATAGGAGGGAAATGATGGTGAAGAGACAGCAGGAGGAGAAATCTTCAGGTAACAACTTTCCTAGTACAGTATTTCGACACAGGCACATTTAAAAGCTGAATTACCAGACAGGTCTCTGACGTCCTCTGATAGAAAATTCCATTGACAGGCCGTGGTAATGGGGAATTATTTAGTGTAGACACTTTATGCATAACACAAATTAATCTGCTCGACAATGCAAGGCCATACGCAGCAGGAGCGGAATCTGATTTGTTCAGTCGCAGGGACTGGGAAGTGTTCTACCACCCATAGAGTACAACCGGTCGGACCATGGATTTGTAGACTTTTCCTTTCAGGCGGGTGGAATTTAAGTCCTTGCAACTCCGATCTAATCCCTAAGATGAAGGAACTACTCCGAACTGTTGAAGACGTTCTGCAGGTACTGTCCTCGCGCCGCCCAGAGATGAGGCTGTGTCGACGGTATCCTAAGGCTTTGCCGTCGCTGGGAACGCGTTGTAAGAGGGCTGTAAGTATAGCAGTGGTAATATTCACAGGACGCAATATTTATTTATTTCCTTCTTGTACATATAGGTACCATTTATATATTGAATGTATTTTGTACCATTGGGGATATACCCTCTTATGGACTATTAAATAAATAAATAAATAAATAAATAAATAAATAAATGACTGCATTACATTCCTTCAGTGTAGTCACCCACAAAGTCTGTTACATTTCCCCAAATGTCGGGAAGCCGTAGTAGGGGTCGTTGGCAAGGCGTTCGCTGTTGATGACAGCGACGGAGTGCCGTACTGCGCGGAGCAAAGATGCCACGTCAGAAGTCGGCGGAATTGGAGACAGGTCTGGTGAGTACGGAGGATCTTCCAAGACCTACCAATGTCAATCTGATCTTGAGGAATGAACGGCGGTGCAAATCCGCAGTTTCATTCCGACCCGCACGAAACGACTTGACCCATCGTGCAACCACCCTATACCCTAATGCATTCTCGCCACAGACTACACGTAATCCTCCATAACATTCTGATTCATTTTTGCCACGGGAAATCTCGATTTTATTGCACGAACGCTGATCACCTTTTGAAAACCTGCTTTAAAACCGGGAAATCGACACCCTTCATTTCAAAGGCCCATAGCAACACTCCCAAGTGGATGCCCGTCAAATGCACAATACACATCGACAACAGCACCACCTGACCGCTCTCATATCCTATGTGCGCATGTCCGATCTCCTGCGAGTGTCTGGACTACGTTGTTGCTACTTTATTTACAAACCTCGTACGCAACGCTAATGGTTATGTCGAAACCACTGTATTTGTGCTGTTTACCTAGAAAATCAATAGTTGTCACTATTAAAAACACCAACCTTTGTAATAATCAATATGGTGTAAAACTCGAGAAAAACGACGCAATAACTCTGTGTTGTAGATTAGAACTAATAATCTGCTGCTGGCCACGTATTACCCAGGGTCGATGCGTGGTATTGTTGCAGGGTTGCACAACTCCCAATATTATGCACTTCATTTGTCGTCTTTTCTTCTAATGTTTTAGTTTAATAAACCCAACATGTATTCGAAAACATGTTCAAAATAACCATCTTCGGTCGTCGGCTGTGCTAATTCTTCTTAACGGACCAACAAACGCTGCTGGCTTCGAATCAAACTCACGGGGTTTGCTTTCCTACGGCAACTCCCTAGCGGACAGCGCGACGCAATGTACCGCAGCAGGGACGAGCCTAAGCCTGCATAGCATCAGATAGCATGCTCGCCAGTATCGGTCTCAGGGAGTTGCACGAGACTAGCAAGCCCCTACCGAGAAACAGTTCCAAATGTCCCCGTTAGATTGCGACACCCTGCGGAGATTACTTCATTCCTGCTTCCTCTCCTCTTGCAAAGGTAATTCATTTCCATTTTTTAAATTTTACTAATTTAATTTACATTGCACCAACGCAGATAGATCTTACGGCGACGATGAGTTAGTAAAGGGCTAGGAGTTGGAAGGAAGCAACCGTGGCTTTAATTAAGGCACAGTCACAGCATTTGCTTGGTCTGAAAATAGAAAACCGCGGAAAAACCTTTTCAGGGCTTCCGACAGTGATGTTCGAACCCACTATACCCCGAATGCAAGCTCACAGCTACACGACCCTAACCGCACAGCCAACTTGCTGGGTAATTTCTTTTCCACGCCATACCAGACCACCCACAATATTACCAACATTTTGCTTCATTGAAAAACAGGACGGCAAATTTTCAATTCAAGTCAGACAAAAGTAACTGTGACAGGCTGAGTGACTCGGACGGTTGCGGCGCTGGCCTTCTGACCCCATCGTGGCAGCTTCGAGCCTGGCTCACTGGGGTGGTATTTGAAGGCGGCCAAATACGTCAGCTTCATGTCAGTAGATTTACTGGCATGTAAAAGAACTGCGGCACCTCGGCCTCTACGAAAACCGTAAAAAGTCGTTATTGGGACATAAAGCCAATAACATTGTTATTAAGAGTAACTGTAGTTAGTGTATAATTAGCCTCTTATTTCCTGGGTTGTAATTTCCAGATATATTACAGTTTTAGTAGGAACGTAGTTCATTACTTAACGATAATATAGTTTCTTGTTATTTCTGTAAGCTATAAAAATGTGACACTGAAAATGTTGGTGCAACACCCAGCTTCGGATACCACCAACGTCGCCGATATTACGTCAATAATTCTATTTTCTCCGTACTCTGTACTCTGGTAATAACATTATTAAATAATCAAACCCAGCAAAGGAAATCATGATTTTGAACAGTGTTAAAAATGTAAAATGCTCATTCGCCACGTCATGTCGTACAATGTCGGCGTTGAAGGATGGCCTAGGAGTAGGAAGGAAGCGGCCTTGGCCTTAATTAAGGTACAGTCCCAGCATTTGCTTGGTGTAAAATAGGAAACCACGGAAAACCATTTTCAGAGCTGCCGACGGTGGGGTTAGAACCCACTATCTCCCGGATGCAAACTCACATCTGCGCGCCCCTAACCGCACGGCCAACTCGCCTGGTATTATTATTATTATTATTATTATTATTATTATTATTATTATTATTATTATTAAAAATTACACACACCTTTCATCCAGTTAAATACTTCCGAGTCCTTGACCCACCTGTCTACGTACAGCGTTAATTTACAGACCCGTCACTCCTCAGTTACCATTCGTGATAGTTCAGGACTTAATTAAACATTTGCACAGTTATGTGTTTTGTCGCCAGTCCTACAAACTGCGCTTAAAAACTCTGTCTATTTATCATGTCCGTAAAATTACTAGTGCATAGTGTGGAGGCAGCCGCTACTATAAATATGATTAAACTCGGTGGATGATTTATATACAATTAATTCCTGTGTACCAGGCTAGTTGTCAACGTGGAACGAGTGGTATAGCTGCAAGCGTCCTTTCAGGAGGAGTTTCAGCAGTTAAAGGTGAATATCACGTTAATGGCATCGTAAGGGCGTGAAAGCATCTTGATAAATGCACGAAACCAATACGAAAAGCACAGAGCCCATATGTGTGAAAATGTAAGGTTGTAAAGTAATTAGTGGGCCGTGAAACTAACTCTACCGAGCTCGATAGCTGCAGTCGCTTAAGTGCGGCCAGTATCCATTATTCGGGATATAGTAGGTTCGAACCCCACTGTCGGCAGCCCTGAAAACGGTTTTCCGTGGTTTCCCATTTTCACACCAGGCAAATGCTGGGGCTGTACCTTAATTAAGGCCACGGCCGCTTCCTTCCCACTCCTAGCCCTTTCCTGTCCCATCGTCGCCGTAAGACCTATCTGTGTCGGTGCGACGTAAAACAACTAGCAAAAAAGAAACTAATACTTCTTCTTCTTTTTTTTTTGCTAGTTGCTTTACGTCGCACCGACACAGATAGGTCTTATAGCGACGATGGGATAGGAAAGGCCTAGGAATTGGTAGGAAGCGGCCGTGACCTTAATTACTTCTTATTCTTATTCTTATACGATTGTAACAAAATGTGGTGCTGTTACTCATTGTGTTGTGTAAATTGGTTTAAACTTGAGCCCTATTTCGTAGGGATCATCGACTGGTAGACAAAAGAAATGGCGTATGGCTTTTAGTGCTGGGAGTGTCCGAGGACAAGTTCGGCTCGCCAGGTGCAGGTCCTTCGATTTGACTCCCGTAGGCGACCTGCGCGTCGTGATGGGGGATGAAATGATGATGAAGACAACACATACACCCAGCCCCCGTGCCAGCGAAATTAACCAATGATGGTTAAAATTCCCGACCCTGTCGGGAATCGAACCCAGGACCCCTGTGACAAAGGCCAGCACGCAAACTATTTAGCCATGGAGCCGGACACCGACCTGGTTATACCTTTAGCTGAGTAGTGACCTCAAGCCTTCTTTGCAAAATCTTCTTTTAATTTTTGTGTCGTCTTTTGATGCATAGTTGGTGGAAATTAAACTGTAAATACGTTCCAGATTTTCATTCATTCAGTGCATTAGCAAGAACCACTACAGAGGAATGCGCTATATGAAATAAGTATTTCAAATGCCAGTGGTATGACATAGCTGCGTTTGTTGCGCAAGGAGAGTTTGAAGAAGGTTCAGCCCATAGTTCGGTTGAGAATACACAGGTGTCACTTTTAGCGTAATATTATCGAGATATTGGGTTCAAACCAACCATCGACAGCTCAGATTATGATTTTCCGTGGTTTCCCCCTTTTCACACCAGGGAAGTAGCAAGGTAGTACTTTAAATTCCTGGCCGTTTAACGGGTTCGATTCCCGGCCAGGTCACGAATTTTTACCTGGATCCGAGGGCTAGTTCGAGTCCACTCAGCCTGCGTGATTACAACTGAGGAGCTATCTGACGGTGATATGGCGGCCCCGATCTAGAAAGCCAAGAATAAGGGCCGAGAGGATTCTTCGTGCTGACCGTACGATACCTCATAGTCTGTAGACATTCGGGCTGAGTAGCGGTCGCTTGGTAGGCCATGGCAGTTCGGGTCTGTTGCGCCACGGGATTTGTTTTGGTTTACATTGCATTGACAAGGATAATCTTATGATGAATATGGGATAGGAAAGAGCTAAGAGTGGGAAGGAAGCGACCGTCGCCTTAAGTAAGCTGTTTCCTGGTGTGAAAATGGGAAGTATTGAAACCATATCGAGAGCTGCCAATAGTGGAGTTCGAGCCCATTATCTCTGGAATGCAAGCTGATAGCTGCGTGACCTAAATCGCTCGGCCACTTGTTCAGTCTTGATGAAATTAAAGACTACTATCAGGGCAAATCAAAAACATAGTACTCTCTGTTTTATTGCTCAGAAGCAAAGGAATGAAGCTCATTCTAAGAATTCGATAGTTTGTCATTCGGAAGATAGTGGGTTCGAACCCCACTGTCGGCAGCCCAGAAGATGGTTTTCCGTGGTTTCCCATTTTCATACCAGGCAAATACTGGGGCTGTACCTTAAGTAAGGCCACGGCCGCTTCCTTCCCACTCCTAGCCATTTCCTATTCCATCGTCGCCATGAGACCTATGTGTGTCGGTGTGACGTAAAGCCAATGTTAAAAAAAAAAAAAAGAAAATAACCAGTTTGTTTTCAAAATGATATATTGCGCATGAGTGCACAAATCTATAAAGCAGAACCTTGCGACAGTGGCGGTTGTGAAATGGCGTAGTTACTGAATGAGTGACGGGATGTAATCCATATGCGGTAGTGATCCGTTTTCTGCGGGCAAAAACACAAAACCTATCAGCATTCACAGGAGGTTTGTGTTTGTAAACGGAGGAAAAGTAATGTCTATTTTTTTTAAATCTGGAAGTGATGCCGTGATTTAGCAGAAGCTCCGAAAGACTGTGAAAGACAAAAAAACGGAGTGGTCATCAGACGCATTATTTAATAACATTAATGAAATTGTGCAGTAGAGGACACGTGCAACGGTGACTCAGTTAGAGATTTTCAACTAACAGGGCGCCCCTTTCCATTCTCAAGGAGAGGAGGCACTAGTTTACTTTATGACAAATAACCTGGTGATAGTGTCGAAAACTAAGAAGGAATGCAGAAATAAAGCAGTACTCTTTATCTCATAGGGGCTGCCTGGCCGAGGCGGTAAAGGCGTGCTCGGTTCGCCCGAAAGGACGTGGTTCGAATCCCCGTCAGGAAGCCGTAAAATTTAAGAAACGAGATTTCCACTTCCGGAGGTGCATATGGCCCTGAGGTTCACTCAGCCTACCCTAAAAATGAATACCAGGTTCATTCCTGGGGGCAAAGGCGGCCGGGCGTAGAGCTAACCACTCTACCCCATCACGTGCCAAGGTTAACAATGGTGGAAGCCATTACCTTCCAGTCCTCCAAGGGCCTTCATGGCCTGTACGGATGTGACTTTGACTTTGCTTTTTGCTTTACCGAGCTCGATAGCTGCAGACGCTTAAGTGCGGCCAGTATCCAGTATTCGGGAGATAATAGGTTCGAATCCCACTGTCGGCAGCCCTGAAAATGGTTTTCCGTGGTTTCCCATTTTCACACCAGGCTGTACCTTAATTAAGGCCACGGCCGCTTCCCTCCCACTCCCAGCCCTTCCCTGTCCCATCGTCGCCATAAGACCTATCTGTGTCGTTGTGACGTAAAGCAACTAACTAGCTTTTTGCTTTTGCTTTATCTCATCATATGTATACTTGCACCTAAAAACATTGAGAAAATGTTCAGAGTGACCCAAAATTCCGTTAACCTTTGCCGAGGCAATACTCCACGGAATATTGGAGATAGAGAGGTAATAATTGATACACATGATTGGCATGATATGGGGTTTTATTGACACCAAAATAGAGTAAATAGAGCTTCACTAACAGTGCCGTTTCTGGTAACGTCAACATGCCGCGAATGCAGGCTCATATGACGCCCTCTCTCACGACAGCTCCTTTTTTTCCGTACACGTGTCCCATACTGCATCATGCTGCCCAGCGCTATCTGTTGGCCTGTTTGTGCACCCGTTGTTATTGTATGTATGTTGGGTATTCAGCCCGAAGGCTGGTTTGATTCTCTGCAGCTCCACCAACAACTGTCATAAATAGCCTTGGCGTCACTGAAGAGGTGTACTAGGGAAATGAGGAGCGAGGTAGTTTCCCGTTGCTTTCCTCACCGAGCCCGCCGTTGCTATTACATATCAGTCTGCCAAGCCCACTCAAATGCATGCACCAACCGACCCTATGAGCGATATTTTCACAGCATTCATAACAGGGACTGGCTGCATAAGCAATGGTATTACTAGCATCACTCATACCTCAGTCACTTTCATATTGTCAAAGCCAAGGATGAGACTGAGACAGGTCAGTGAAAGTAACAAATTTGATATAGCCCATACCAGAAAACATAGTGCATTGTAAACACTACATCTCGCCAGCATCTCTTGCCCGTTGTTGGTGCCAATAAAACCCCATGTCATGTACAGCATGTGTGGCCATTTGTATCTGACGTGTTGCTGTCCAGCGCCAAATGTTGGTCATTGTGTGTACTTTATATTGGTGTCAATACAACCCCGTATCATGCCAGTCATGTGCGTCAATTATTACCTCTCTACCTCCAATATTCCGTGAAGTATTGCCTTGTCAAATGTTAATTGACTTTTGGGTTAACCTGTACTTTGGGCCTTAGTCACGTATTACCATCATTATACAATAGACAATAATGTTGTAGTAAAAGATATTCTACCGTCATTCCGAAATACCCTCATTTAGCAACAAAACAAAAAATGCGCACGATGCAAAAAGCCATCGTAGGGGCTCGTAAGTGGTGTGGGCACAGAACATAGTAGTGTAAAGAAAGCATCAAAATATTATACCGCATAAAGCATTGTTTGCAGGGTGAAAATTACTTGTAGGATGGATTTAGTATGGTGTTAGACCAACCGTAGCGTGGAGGCAGGTGGCGATATCGATGGACGTAGTTGCCGCTGGCTGAAGTTACCGACAAGTCTGTCAAAAACATTTTTTTTTCAATGGGCAAGAGGTCCTTGGATCTTGCTGGCCAAGGAAGCATGTTCAGATCACGAAGGCCGGCGAGAGACACCCATGCTTTGTGAGGCCGGGCATTATCCTGCTGGAAAATAGGGTTTTCTATGTGCATCGGGAAAGAAAGCACACTTAGTTACAGAATTTTTTGAACATTTTGCCACGCTATCCGGGTTCCTTCAGTCACCAACAGTGGGAAGTGGGAATCGTAGGAAAGCGTATCCCTATACGATGACATCCTTCATCTGTGCGGAGTGCCGCTTTAGAATGAAGCGTGGATTATTGCGCTGGCCGGGACGTATCCAGACTCGAATTTGCGGGTCGTCTGAATCCAGAATTGTAAACTCGTTGTTGAACACCACTCGTTGCCGGTCCGCAAGCTCTCTTGTTGTCCGTTCCTGGCATAAGTTCAAAATAGCTCGGCGATGCACAGATCATAATGCTGGACGTCGTAAGGAACACCGCGACGACAGATCCTGCTCCACTAGCTGTATGAGTGTCGTAATGGTGGACATTGGCATGTCCCCAACTATCTTTGGGTGGTTCGCAGCAAGGCCCATCTAGAGCTTATAGCTTGCCGCTGCTAGTCCGCCGGGTTCGACCGAGCCTTCTCGAGGCGTGTATGTACTCTCACGTACCCATTGCGTCCAAAATCGCCGTATAGTGTAGACATAACGGTTCAAGCGGCTACTAATGCACAGAAGCGTCCAACCAGACTTAGTCCGAAAAAGCACCCTCTCTCAGATGCATCTAGCTGGTCAAAGACTTCTCGAATGTGTCGTCAGGGAATGTTGCGTGTTCACTCAACGTAGCTATGTGGCTCACACTATTACTAAGGCCTTAATCGGTGTATTACACCTATCAATGAGGGAGGGGCAATCTGTAGCCCTGTTGGCACTTCCGCGTAAGCAATCCTCATTAAACCCAAATGGGACAGATGTCAGCCTTATGGCAACCTTCATTGTACTCAAGTGATTCGTTCCTGGTCCTTTTTTAAAAAAAGTGTATAAGCAGTATTAAACTTTCAGGGTGAACAATTTAATATTGTAGCTTATTCATGCATTCACATCTACTGACCGATGATCCATAAAAAATAATCCTTCAGCAATGTTTAATGAAGTTTCAGTTTACAGAAGTATTTGTACAATCAATTTCCAAAAATATTACGCTTCTAGAATAACAATGAGAACAATAGAAGTGGAGAGAGTATCGTCATAGGTAGCTGTGGCGTAGATTCCATTTCGGGGTCTACTGCTTGCTCTCAAGGACGGGTGTCCAACATCTGTGAGCCAGAGAGTGCAGTTGTATTACAATCGTGCGATCGTGCAGAGTGAAGAGAGATAAGGAAGCAAAATGTTGTAGCGGGATAGTCGACAAAGTTTTCAACTACTGGGAGAGTTGGAAAGAGGGCATATCGTTGGACTAAGAGAGGCAAGTTGCTAATTTCAAACTGATAGTCGATTGCATCGTTCCCGTTACATTGTGCGACAGTTTGGGAGTAGTTAGAAATTGATGCAGCACACACGCGTTGAGAAATTTCCGGGGATCATCTCTATGACTGATAAATAATCCAACAGCGCCGTTAATCATTCTCCGCAGACTTGTCAGGTCATGTCTAAATAATCCTGAGGTAAGAAGTATGATATCAAAGCGCCTTGCATAACAGAATCTAATTTCTCGGCGTCTCTTACGTTATATCGGATGAACATGTCAGTTTGATGGATTGTTTGTCTTCTGTCGTAATCGGGTGTGTTTTGTTTATTGTTAAATAGGTGGTGTCATGGTGCACGCTGTTTTTGCGTGTGATTCCAGGTCCCCTTACCAGCGATTCATGGAAAGGTACGCCGCAGCAGTACGTCCAGGACATTTTACGGCCACATACGTTTCACTTCTTGGAGCAACAATAAATTGCTAATTGCCAGTCCCATGATCAAGCGACAGCATGCCTGCCTCTTACCTGGAGGCCCTAGGATCGATGCTCGGCTAGTTCAGGAATTTTATTTCTAGAGTAAGGTCTGGAACGGAATTATTTTAGTCCCATAAGAACAGCTGAGGAATTGTCTACTAAGAAAGGCAGCGAACCCAGTCACGCAAGGTATTATGAACACTCGGCGCTCCAGTTTCTACCGGTGTTCTGGCTTGAAATATCTACACAGCTCAGAAAAATTAGGGGAACATGTTTTTGAACGTATGCTATGCTCCAAAATACAATACCTCACACCCAGGTAGATAGATAAATAAATAGATAGATAGATAGATAGATAGATAGATAGATAGATAGATAGATAGATAGACATACAGATAGATAGATTGATAGATAGAAGCCTTTATTTTCTGTGGTGAAGTTAGGGCTCTTGGCCCTTTCTCATATTACCAACTAAACCTTTATTCTTTACCGTTGAAGCATACAAAAGAACATCGTTGGATTCGCGTTCATTTTCAGAACACAAACGGAATTGTACAAATAGGGGCGAAAACAAAGTGATAACAGTCCTCCATGGAGGATTTTTATCACAGTTGGAGAGCTTCAGTATGATGTATGTCCTCTACGAGCATTTATCACAGCTTGGCACCTACGTGGCATGCTCTGTATAAGTCGAGGGAGGTCACGTTGCGGTATCAGGTCCCATTCTTCAATGAGAGCCTGTTGGAGGTTTTGGAAAGTCTGTGGTGGAACAGGACGCCCACGAACACTTCTGTCCCACGAACACTTCTGTCAAGTCTATCCCACACATGCTCGGTAGAATTAAGGTCGGGACTCACTGCTGGCCATTCCAACACTTGACTCTCCAGTTCTCGCAAGACAGCTCTGGTGATGCGCACTACATGAGCCCTGGTATTGTCGTGCACGAGTACGAATTCAGGGCCAACACCGTATGCAGCAACCAACACATGCTGTAGCAGTATTTGCTCGATGTACCCTGTAGCGGTAATATTACCACGGATGACGACAAGATCCGTACGGCCATCATTACTGATGCCACCCGACATAATCACAGAACATTGTCCGAATCGGTCGCTTTACTGGACAAAATTTGGCATGTACTGCTCACCATGGCGTCTCCATACACGTTGACGTCCATCACGCTATATCAGGGGAAATCTGGACTCGTCTGTGAACAACACAGGTCTCCATTGGAGAATTTGACAGTTAACGTGGGTACGGGCAAACAGACGGCGAGCTGCGCGATGTTGCTGCGTTAAACGGGGCACTCGAACAGGACGTCTGGGTCATAAGGACACTTCTCTTAACCCGTTCCTTACTGTCTAGTCAGACACCGTGACTCCAGTAACCCTCCTGAGGTTTTGTTGCAGTTCAACGCACAGATGGTCAGATATCGGTCATCCTGTGGGGTTGCCATGCGTCCACGACCTTATCCAACCCTCCTTGTGAACTGGCCTGTGTCATTTTAGCGATTCCACAAGCAGTGAATAACTGACGGAGAGACATTTAGATCCACAGCAACACGACGAAAAGTCCATCCTTCCTGGTTCAAAGTGATGGCCCCAACAACTTGAACCTCGTTAAGATGTCTCGTGGGATGTGCTGGTTTACGTACAACGTACTCAGATGACCGCAGTAGTCTGTGTGCCTCTCAATGACACACGGACGCACCGCTAGGCCTATTCACTTTGTTTTGAGGGGTCACCTGACAGTTTAATGGTTGGCTACGCCTACAGGTCCGCCTCTGTGGTGTAGTGGTTAGCGTGATTAGCTGCCACCCCCGGAGGCCCGGGTTCGATTTCCGGCTCTGCCACGAAAATTTGAAAAGTGGTACGAGGGCTGGAACGGGGTCCACTCAGCCTCGGGAGGTCAACTGAGTAGAGGTGGGTTCGATTCCCACCTCAGCCATCCTGGAAGTGGTTTTCCGTGGGTTCCCACTTCTCCTCCAGGCGAATGCCGGGATGGTACCTAACTTAAGGCCACGGCCGCTTCCTTCCCTCTTCCTTGCCTATCCCTTTCAATCTGTTCAGCACAGCAGGTGAGGCCATCTGGGCAAGGTACTGGTCATTCTCCCAGTTGTATCTCCCGACCCAATGTCTCACGCTCCAGGACACTGCCCTTGAGGCGGCTAAAAAGTATCCCCTACAGGAGAAACTCTGAACTTTAAAATCTGTATTAAATCAAAGGTTTCTTGGAAGATGTCACTACTGTAAATTTTGAAGTGTTCTGAACTATGTCTATTTCGATTTGTGTTTGTTTGCTCCGTAGCAAGAAGTGTGGACATTCTCTTCTAGATGTCACTACATAAAAACTATAACTGTGCACCCTGGTGCGAAGTGAACGAACTGTTTTTGAAGAAATTTTGTATCCATAAGTTTGTTCTTTGTTAAATTCCTTTCTTTCATTTTTTGGGTTGGCAATATTGATCTCTGTTTCCGCCAGTTTTGAATTCAGCCAATCCTGAATTTTCTAAATTAATTTTCCACCAATCCTAGATTTCTTCTTCAGTTTTGACATGTAATCTTTAGCCGACCAATAAAAGGTAGTGGGCGGGACTGTTTTATTCACGAAAGGTCTCGAACTTTCCCCGAGCGTATAAAACTGCTGAGGTTCATGGCTCGTCGCCACTTCATCGACAACTTGCTTAGTGTGTGATTATGTAGCAGGGGGCGGGAAGTGCCTCTTTCTTCTGGCAGCAGTTCATCAACAAGGTAATGGCCGTTTAAGAACTTTATTTTTTGCTAGCTCAGCAGTTTTAACCCGCGGGGAAGGTTCGAATCCTTTTCAATGTAAACCTTACTATATTCATGTAAATTAACCGCAATTTGGGATAGAGAGTGCTTAACGCTCTCGAGCTCCCACTCATGTTGTTTTGAGGTGACTGCGTTTTCATAACCGATTTTCTTCTCTTCTTAATGTAATAAATTATTCTTCTACGAGTCACCTCCCTAGTATGGGATTAACCCCTGTATAACTGGCCGAGTGCCCCCTAGGTTTTAAGAAGTTTCATGTAGGAGTGCAAGCTACGCCTCCAGTCAATTTTTTTTTTGGGGGGGGGGCATTTAATTAACCCAAAATTTTGTTTTCTTCATGTGAAGGCCCTGTATGTTGTGTACAAGATACCCCTGTTTCACTGTACGTGTGCCTTGAGGGCAGTTAGGAGTGAAGTGTGTTGTGGCCTTTGATAGGCTTGTAAACTTGAGAGCGGGACTGCTCTTTCCTAATTTGATCTCTGCGTGCCTCTAGGAGGCTTGACATTCTCATTAGGGGCAAGTGCTCCTTGGTATGAAGGGGTTTTCTGCCCTTTGGTAATTTGTGATTGTGAGCTGAGGGCTCGGGAATGTAAAACGGGGCTCGAAGCCCAAATCCTGTAATGAACTGTAATTTGTAATTTCTTAATTTGTTGATCTGCTACTTGGTACCTGTTATAATCTGTTATTTGTTGATTTCGAAAAGAAAATATAACCTTTGTTAAAGTTTTAAACTAACTTTAATTTTGTAGTTGAGACCTATTCCAGCCCGCACCTTCTTTCACCTCTAACTACCACGGATATCTCCGTAACAATTATTATTATTATTATTATTATTATTATTATTATTATTATTATTATTTATAGATGTAATATTGCATTGAATATTTTTCCTCGTGGCGTTGAGATTACGATTCGCTGGATTCCAATAGGTTAGCCTCCGTGGCTCGGGCGACAGAGCGCGGGCCTCTCACCGCTGGGTTCCGTGGTTCAAATTGCGGTCACTGTATGTGAGATATACGCTGGACAAGGCGGAGTTGGGACAGGTTTTTCTCGGGGTACTCCCGTTTTCCCTATCATCTTATATTCCAGCAACACTCTCCAATATCATTTCCTTTCATCTATCAGTCATTAATCATTGCCCCAGAGGAGTGCAAAAGGCTTGGGCAGCCAGTACAGTTCCTATCCTCCCTGCTAGATGGGGCTTCATTCATTCCATTCCTGATCCGGTTGCAACTGAAAACAGGCTGTGGATTTTCATTTGCCAATCATCTATGAATTCTTTATTAAAAAATGTGTGTTCATATAACGAGAGTTCGAAATTAAGTTTACTTAAAATGCCACAAACTCAAAGTAATACGAAAATTACACATTTTTATTTTGATGAAAATATTACCTCTTCGACGTTCCCTTTGACCTTTTAACATAGCTCGTAACCCACAGCTTGCTCAAACAGAAGTCGTCTCTACTATGAGTCTGCCTCCTTCACTTTGAAGAGTAAATATTAATATTTACGGCATGAGTTTTATAACCACTTACAGCTTAGTATGAGTTTTTACAGAAGTGTGCTGTAACCAGCACACATTTCTTAATATGTTCCAGTCATTTCAATAATTTTTCAACTAATCTAAAGAGATATAGAATTATAAAAATTATTTATTATTTTACCCTCGTAATTGAGATGATAGTGTTGTTACTGTTTATACTGATTTCAATTTTCAGATTAATAATAACTAGCAAATGTACCCGTGCTTCACTACGATATTCTACATTCTATACGGATATCGAAGTAAATTACTGTACACGCAGTGAATATTTTTTTAAATCGCATGTCTCTTAGTTTTAACCAAGAAACAGCATGGGGAGGTCCACATACGTTGTTCCCAATGTGAAGTGAGAGTTGTGGAGTTGTGATGATAACGGCAGGCTCACTTGCCTAATGGCATTCGCAATCGAGTTGGGAAGTTTTCATTACAATAGAAGGCCCCCTTGTCTACTGTGCGGTCACAATCGATTTGAGGAGATTTCGTTACAATGGCAGGCCCCTTTTCCTACTTCCAGAGATAATTGGGTAGGGGAGATTTGAAGAAAATTGCATGCTCCCTTGCTTTCTGCCAGTCAATCGAGAACGGAATTATTCATTACAATGGTAGGCCGTCCTTATTAATGTCAGTTACACAGGAGTTGGAGAAGGACCCCATTCCTACAGCCAGACAAAGTCGATGTGGAGAGTATTGATTACACTAGAAGACACCCTGTCGCTGACAGCCACTATCGTTACAAATCGACTTCAATGAATATATACAGATCGACATTCGAGAGTATATGCATGTTTACATATGGCCATTTACAGATTAATTCTTGCTATACGGTACGTTATATCGACAAACGGATTGCACCATAAGACGCCTCTTTCAGCGGCCTAATGGTTGATCCTTGGACATTGCCTCGTATCTCCCCTATTTATGGGTTAGCTTCAGTTAGAAACATTGAATAGGGAGAAGATTGGGTAAGGCTTTCACACACACTGCATTGCTTTAAGGATACTCATGTGACAGCTGCAAACATAGAATTTTGTTCACATTTGGTTACTGGGTCGAATGTTCGTGAAGAATTTGATTATTACGTCTTTCCTATATGTGTGCCGAACTATGAAATTCCGTGTAAAAAGTGCAAAATTTACGTACAATCGAGAAACAGCCAAATCTAACGCACAAGGGACACGAAAAAAGTCATGGGACCAAAGTTTTAGATCACTCCAAATTGAACCGGGATTGTGCCATCCGTTTTGTGATACGACTTACCGTTTAGCCACGAAATACGTCGAACCGTCATTAAAAATGCCTCCATATTTTGATATTTTCCGGGGGTAAAATTGAAAATTGAAAATTCTTGGAATTTTTTGCGTCGGTAACAGACTAAAACTATAATTTTGCCAAATTTAAATTTTCTATCTCGCCTGGCAGATTGTGCCACCATCTTCATTTTGTGGACAGGGGTAAAAATGAGGACTTCCAGGAAACAAAAGGTAAAATATAGGCAGATGGTCATTATTACACCTGAAACGGATAACTGTACGATAATTTCCCCAAAATAGTCAATGTGGAGGCACACGGTTGTAACGATTTTATTTACATAGGTATCATAATAAAAAATACTTCAACTCCTATTTCACTTGTTTTGAAGCCCCCCTTACGTGGATATTCCGAAAACAAAAAAATACATAAGCCAAATACCGATTTTCATGTCTGTAATATCTTCAGTTTTTGAGATATAAGTATCCTCATAAAATGTATTCAACCTCTTTTTCACCATTTTTCACCTTACTTGAGGGAATTTCCCGAAACCAAAAATACGTGTTCCTTTATTTTTAAAGTAAATTCCAAATATCAATTTTTACGTCTGTAAACTGTTTGGTTCGTGAGATATAGATGTACTCAATTAAACAATTCACCCCACTTTTCACCCCGTTAGCGACGGAATATCCAAAAAATCCTACCCTAGTGTGCATCTACACTGTAATATAAATGTATTCCTAAAAGTTCATTTCTTTATGTCGCGTAGTTTTGTTTGAGCGTTGATTACAGTCAGTCAGAGGTAGCCTTTTATATAGAGAGATAATTAACCACAATAGCCTATAGGGTGTTTGTTCGTCATATTTCGTCAGGAAAGTTTCATTTCTTTGAAAAGTGTCCTATTGTCCTGAATATCCTATTAGGGCTGATTAAAAGCTCTGCTTCTTCGCGATGATAATAATAATAATAATAATAATAATAATAATAATAATAATAATAATAATAATAATAATAATAATAGAACCAAACCAAACTCTACGGCGAAGCAGCCCGTGATGGGCCTTGGCCTACCAAACAACCGCTGCGCAGTCTGAAGGCCTGCAGAATACGAGGAGACGTGTGGTCAGTACGATGGATCCTCTCGACCGTTTTTCTTGGCTTTCTAGACAGGGGCAACCATCTCACCGTCAGATAGCTCCTGAATTGTAATCACGTATGCTGAGTGAACCTTAAACCAGCCGTTAGGTAAAAATATCTGACTTGATCGGGAATCTAACCCGGGGCCTCCAGTTAAGCGACAGGTACACTACCCCCAAGACCGCGGGGCCGGCACTGAATTTTGAATGATCGGGAATTTACGGACATAGATCTTTTTCTACATTCATGATAGAGTGTACCGCTGTTTTCGACAGGTAATAAAATTGTGTCTAGAAGGCGATTCACCGGCCTGCGAAAAAAATCTCAGGCGAAAGGTTGAAGAGGTGGTTTACCCTAATTTAGGTGTGCTGATTTCAAATACGTGAACCGTTTTGGCCTATCGCGTACAGTTTTTTTTAATGTGAAATCCAAATTTGACATATTGTTGTAATTTTGAGAATATATGTACACTGACTGACAGAGCAAATGCAACACCAAGAAGGAGTGGTCACAACTTTATGCCAATTGCAGGGTAGACTGACGTCACTGAGGTATGCTCATGATGTGAAATGCGCCGCTGTGCTGCGCACGTAGCGAACGATAAATGGGACACGGCGTTGGCGAATGGCCCACTTCGTACCGTGATTTCTCAGCCGACAGTCATTGTAGAACGTGTTGTCGTGTGCCACAGGACACGTGTATAGCTAAGAATGCCAGGCCACCGTAAACGGAGGCATTTCCAGCAGACAGACGACTTTACGAGGGGTATGGTGATCGGGCTGAGAAGGGCAGGTTGGTCGCTTCGTCAAATCGCAGCCGATACCCATTGGGATGTGTCCACGGTGCAGCGCCTGTGGCGAAGATGGTTGGCGCAGGGACATATGGCACGTGCGAGGGGTCCAGGCGCAGCCCGAGTGACGTCAGCACGCGAGGATCGGCGCATCCGCCGCCAAGCGGTGGCAGCCCCGCACGCCACGTCAACCGCCATTCTTCAGCATGTGCAAGACACCCTGGCTGTTCCAATATCGACCAGAACAATTTCCCGTCGATTGGTTGAAGGAGGCCTGCACTCCCGGCGTCCGCTCAGAAGACTACCATTGACTCCACAGCATAGACGTGCACGCCTGGCATGGTGCCGGGCTAGAGCGACTTGGATGAGGGAATGGCGGAACGTCGTGTTCTCCGATGAGTCACGCTTCTGTTCTGTCAGTGATAGTCACCGCAGACGAGTGTGGCGTCGTCGTGGAGAAAGGTCAAATCCGGCAGTAACTGTGGAGCGCCCTACCGCTAGACAACGCGGCATCATGGTTTGGGGCGCTATTGCGTATGATTCCACGTCACCTCTAGTGCGTATTCAAGGCACGTTAAATGCCCACCGCTACGTGCAGCATGTGCTGCGGCCGGTGGCACTCCCGTACCTTCAGGGGCTGCCCAATGCTCTGTTTCAGCAGGATAATGCCCGCCCACACACTGCTCGCATCTCCCAACAGGCTCTACGAGGTGTACAGATGCTTCCGTGGCCAGCGTACTCTCCGGATCTCTCACCAATCGAACACGTCTGGGATCTCATTGGACGCCGTTTGCAAACTCTGCCCCAGCCTCGTACGGACGACCAACTGTGGCAAATGGTTGACAGAGAATGGAGAACCATCCCTCAGGACACCATCCGCACTCCTTTTGACTCTGTACCTCGACGTGTTTCTGCGTGCATCGCCGCTCGCGGTGGTCCTACATCCTACTGAGTCGATGCCGTGCGCATTGTGTAACCTGCATGTCGGTTTGAAATAAACATCAATTATTCTTCCGTGCCGTCTCTGTTTTTTCCCCAACTTTCATCCCTTTCGAACCACTCCTCCTTGGTGTTGCATTTGCTCTGTCAGTCAGTGTAATTTGAATGGGATATGATCAAATTGCAACGGATATACAAAAAAGTAACTTGTTCAATGCTAGAATGTATGAATCTCACTACAAGAACATTATTGATTGCTGCACTTTGATGTGAATGAACGCTGTGTTGATGACAAGCAAGCAGCTATGTCGTTACACAACCCTGTTCCCCATTAATAAAAATAATGTTGTTGTTGTTGTTGTTGTTGTTTGAGTCATCAGTCCATAAATTGGTTTGATGCAGCTTTCAACGCCACCCTATCCTGTATAACCTTTTCATTTCTACGTAACTGCTTCATTCTACACCTGCTCTTTTCTGCTTGTCATATACATACATTGGTCTACCCCTACGGTTCTTACCGCTTACATTTCCTTCAAAAACCAACTGCACAAGTCCTGGGTGTCTTAAGATGTGTACTATCATTCTATCTCTTCTCCTCGTGATATTTAATCAAGCCGATCCCCTCTCACCAATTCGATTCAGTATCTATTCGTGATTCGATCTATCTATCTCACCGTCAGCATTCTTGTTGTTAATCATACAGGAACACCTCATGAACAATTTTAACAGTTACAGTTCGCTCATGCGCAATGTCAGACAAGATCAAAATACCAAGATCGCGTTTCTCCGTATTCTGAGAGGGAATTCTGAGAACGTGTGTCACGTCTTTGTCTACAAGTTACAACGTGCACTTGAAGTCGATTGAGTGAATAAGTGAGTTAGTTTAAAATTAAAAGTGGCAGTCATCTTTGGAGGCGAAAATGTGTGAACAATCCCATCTCTTTCCGGTATACAATTAAAGGCCAGAAGCGAAATATTAGGCCATTTGTAAAAAGCCTGTACTTGGCATATTTTAACATGAGGTTAGGTGATCAGGAAAAGAATTTCGCACCCCATCGATGTTCGAAGTGAGCAGAAAGACCTTATTTGCTTGTGCTAGTCTGCATGTTATGTCCTTACTTCTGCCATCCTTAGTTATTTTACTACCCAAGTAACAATATTCATGTACTTCCTTTAAGACTTCATTTCTTAATTCAATATTTCCCGCATCACCTGACTTCGTTCGACTGCACTCCATTGCGTTTGTTTTGAACTTATTTATTTTCTGATTTATTACTTATTTATTATTTATTTTCATCTTGTACTCTTTACCCAAGTCTCTGTTCATACCATTCAGCAATTTCTCCAGATCTTCTGTAGTCTCAGATGAAATAACAATATCATCACCAAGTCTCAAGGTTTTGATTTCCTCTCCTTGAATTTGAATCCCTTCCCAAATTCCTCTTTGATTTCCTTTACTGCACGTTCTATATAAACGTTGAAAAGTAGGGGTGGACAAATTTCAACCTTGCCTGACTCCTTAATGCATTGTAATCCCTCGATTCTTATCAATACAGACTGATTTTCATACAGATTGTAGACAATTCTTCGTTCTCGATATATGATTCGGAACACCTCCAGAATCTCAAATAGCTTGGTCCAATCTACATTATCGAATGCCTTTTCAGGATCTACGAACGCCATGCATGTGGGCTTGTCCTTCTTAATTCGATCCTCTGATAATGTATTGTGCACATAGTCGTCGCTGGAGAAAGAAAACCTCTTAACTCCTTCGGAGTAAAGTTTACAGAAGAAGCCCAAAAGTGAGTGGTCAGCAATGGCCGGAGATCTGTTCAAGCATTTTCATTACTTAAGGGGGGGGGGGGGTTGTACCCCTTATCTTTGCAATGCTAATTTTACCTATTTTAGGTACACATTTTGTGATAACTATAAATAATATCACTTTGAAATTTGGTATGCATGCAGCTTAAGGGCTTTTGCGACAACAATTGTTTATATAATTTCTTAACGGACACCTATTTTTTTTATTTTTTTAACACACTATAGCCAAGTAAAATCCAAAAGTTTTATTTAATGATGTTATGAAAACACAGAAATGTGTAAAACACCCAAGAGTATAAGTGATTAAATCTGTATGCTCATATGCCTAGTACTACCTGAAATATTGGTACGTTTTCCTAAAAAGACCAAATGGAGAATACAAAGGAACAAGTTACGATTAACTTTTTAATGCATACCAGCACCATATTCTGGATTATCGGCGTCATCAGCATCTTTCCTAGACTTTTTTATGGCTTCTATGCATAGTTTTTTAATGCTTTGGAGATAACAGAAGCATCCAGGGCAGACCTTTTCCTCCTCATATTAGCAATTTCTTGAAATGTATCAAGAGTGTTCACTCCTGGCTCGATCCCTAATTGCTGCATACTTCCTTCACTAGCACTTGTATTTGCACTATTTTCACTAAGATCATTTGTATCGACACCTGTATTTATAGATGTGACTTTTCCACTACCAGGACCTCCTTTTCGACCTTTTCGACTTCTAAAAACTGGTTTCTATCTAGGCATTTTGAAAACTTATTTACAACTCGTTTTCATACGAGGGAAAAAAGCAATGAACAGAAGAGCAGGAATATGTGACACAGGCTGGCCACAACACAAATGAACACAACAAAAACAACCCCTTTGGTGATCAACAACATTACTTTCACCACAGGAAGTAAAATATCAGAGAATATTTAAGCATTTTAACTCAAACTGGAAAGGGGACGTAAACTCAAGTGTCACCTTGTCGTTTAAATTGTATTCGAGGGCATTAGGAATGATAGTGGCTAATCCTATTACTCATACATAATTAAATACACTTCAATATTTAAAAATCCACAAACAAAATTTAATGGATTTTTGAACCAGAAGGAGTACCACCTCGCCCTTAACGATAGCCCAAGTTTTTAACCACTGGAGTCCTCTGTTCCCTTCTCAGGCAAAGGGGCAGGCTTTCACAAGGTAGTTGGATAAACCTGGTTTTCTTCTGAGTGGAATTACTAGGTTTTCATTGCCTAGCAGCTATATATACTATATATTCGAGTATAATTATTAATGCAACAATTACTATTGTACGATGTACGCTGCTACTGAAAATAATTGAAGTGAATGAGTGGATTTCGAAACAAACAAAAAAATAAAAAGAGCTGTGCAGCATAAATAAGCATTTTCGTCATACCTAGTGAATGGGAGGCACAAACTGACACATATTTTTGAATGAATAGTTCGGAAAGGAGACTCCGTGTAGAGGAGGGAAATGAAAATCCACAGCCTGTTTCCAGTCATTCGACCGGGTTAGGAATGGAATTGAATGGAATGGAATGAAGCCCCATCTAGCGGCCAGGATAGGAATTGTGCCGACTGTCGAAGCCTGTCGCACTCCTCTGGGACAATGATTAATGAATGACAGATGGAATGATAATAGAGAATGTTGTTGGAATGAATGATGACAGGGAAAACCGGAGTACTCGGAGAAAAACCTGTCCTGCCTCTGCTTTGTCCAGCACAAATCTCACATGGAGTGACCGGAATTTGAACCGCGGTACTCAGCGGCGAGGGACCGGTGCGCTGCCGCCTGAGCCACGGAGGCTCTTGTAGTGGTAGAAATATCTCTAAATCAAAACAAGGTTTTATTGAAAATAAGCGGAGTCAACTCTTTTCTGAAGGGCTCACTGAAAACAGTTAGAAGCTACGATAAATTTGTGTACCCCTTGAGACGACCACACTTTGAAAACCACTGTCCTGGAGGATGGTTGCCCAGTTGTACTTCCTCTTAAAACAATAATTGCCACCACTTGCAGCGCCCAGACTTTGTATCACTGTAGACTGATTCTGGGATAAGCAACAGTTGGACATTGTCATTACGCTCATCATTGCGGTCTCTGTGAGAGAATTATATTGTTTAAACGAATGGCTACGTCGCTCTCATAATCCATCCCCTTTGCCAAGTGGTAACATCGTTAGTTTCTAGCTTGTCACCCACATGACAGCGTTCCGCTACTTGCGTCGTTCTGTGGACCGCATCGGCTCTCCAGCGTATTCCCCAGCCAGTCTGATTAGGTAACAATACTACGTCGTTCTACAATCACGCTGAAATCGGGAGGACCTGCCAGTAGCAGCCGTTCGTTCGTTCATTCCATGGCCCCTTGCTGTGCTGCACTCGCTGATCGATTGTCTCAACCTGACGCTCTAATGGCAGGCTGTCAAAGCCTCCTCTAAACTTAACCTGTCACATTTATACGATGACTGTCATTTGGCACGGAATGGAAAGAGCTACCTATCTGCGGGGAGATATACCAAGATAAGGAATGACAAAGACTACTTCTCAGAATAAATGTTTATGTTAATCAGATTAAAGCTATTTGAAGATCATCCAGATGGTAATAACGTACAATAAACATCTCTGCTAAATAACTTCTTTTATCAAAATACATACTAAAAAATAAAATTCCCAAATTAAAAGTAAATAAAATTGTTATATTTATATTGTAGATAGCTCGATAGATTTAAGAAGGCCTACATTGTACTATTTTCACATACCTTACGTGACTACATTTCCTTTTTCTCTAAATGACTTTCTGAATTGAATTCCTTATTCAAATTTATTTATAATGCATTAGCGAAAATAAAGAAAGCAACCTAAGATTATTCCGTTTGTTAAGAAGGAAGCCATGCTTCCCAGTGTCCACTCAGTTAAATATAACTTAGAAGCTCTTCAGTCTATCTAGCACACAAGTTAAACATAAATATTATAATGTACGCGTAAAAAATACACATTATTAACCTATTGACCTACTTTCACCACGTCATGTCACTACACACGTCATTGACATATTGTTTATTACTTATATTCCTATTATTATTATTATTATTATTATTATTATTATTATTATTATTATTATTATTATTATTATTATTATTATTATTATTATTATTATTATTATTATTATTATTATGTAGTATATATTAAAAGAGTTTACTAAAACAGCTTTGACAAATCCGTCCATCTTTTCTACTGGACCGAATTATTATTATTTTTTTATACATTCACCTCCCGGTGAATCATGAAACATTGATAGGTCTCTAAGTTCAGCCAACTTTGAGTAATCATAAAATCAAATCATTAAATGATCACTCCAGTGAAATGGCGTATGACTTTTAGCGCCGGAAGTGTCCGAAGTCAAGTTCGGCTCGCCAGGTGCAGGTCTTTTGATTTGACTCCCGTAGGCGACCTGGGCGTCGTGATGAAGATGAAATGATGATGAAGACGACACATACAGCTAGCTCCCGTGCCAGTGGAATTAACCAATTATGGTTAAAATTCTCGAATCTTCCGGGAATCGAACCCGGGACCCCAGTTACCAAAGGCCAGCACGCTAACAATTTAGCCATGGAGACGGAAAACACTCCAGTAATTGCAGGCGAAGGCTTAGCCTAACCCGCAATACATTCAATACTTAGAAGGTCGCTAAGCGACTAACACTTTAATTCATATCTGATATACGTGATTTTCATCCTTAGTAATGTCGTTGCATGCAGCCATGTTTGATTACTACCTGTGAAGCCAGAGAGTATACACTGCCTCTGGTGATGGAAGAATACTATTCTCTGCTAGATACTCTTTGATTCTTTGACCTTCCACAGCTTCTAAATATACTCAACAGATGGCAGAACGTTCCTAATAATTTAGATACTGCTACGAGAAAACAGTCTACGTACATACAGGTGGGAAGGCATCAAGTCGTCTAGCCTTGTGTATGACTATTAATAAAGCGCAGGGACAAACTCTTGAAAAAGTGGATGTCTACTTACCCAACCCAGTATTGTCATGGCCAGGTGAATGTTGCACTATCTCGGGCAAGATCGTTTGAAAATTCAGATACTGCTGAATGGTCGAATCACTGAGAATATTGTATGGGAAGAAATGTTATAAACTACAATATCGGTATTAAATGTCCATACAACTGTTGAAAAGGGCAGGCAAAACACTATGACTGCAACAGACTATCAAGACGAGTTATCTGACCTATTTACAGAAAGTGCTGCGGAGCAGCGCGGGTCCACTAGTTTCTTAGAGGTGAAGCTTCCACGGTGTGTAGAATTATTTAGTTTATTTTCCGGCTTGAATCGTGTTGTCGTTTTCTGTACATTACGTACATTTTGCCGACGTTTCGAATACATTGCTGCCTGGGAGAATGATTACCTTGGATCGAGTAGGAGTATTTCAGTCACCTTGACAAAGAATACTGCAATGTATTCGAAACGTCGGCAAACTACACGTAATGTACAGAAAACAACAACAGGGTTCAACCCGGAAAATGAACTGAAAGGAGTCCACTAGTTATTATTATTTTTCCTATTTCAGTTCTTTATGGAAACTATGCAAAGGTTTTAATGAGCGTCTTAATGGCGTAATTTACGTTTACGTAAATGGCCTTTCTTACTTTTTTACTTTTTAATACTTAGACTACCATCAATTTATTTATTTTATTGATTTATGTTAGTGTAGTCTAATGAGCTTCTTTTAACGGGTTGGTTAATTTTCCTTTAAATTTCATTTTATAATTTAGGCTAAGCCAGTGACAGAGCAACGGTTATCCAAACACCTCGCAGTTAATGCTGAAGTGGAGGCAAAAAAAGACATTATTAACATATCTTGTAGATTTTTAGTTCCTGAATATTAAACAGAGATAAACGTACATATTATTTCTAAATATTTGAGTGTGGCTTGACAGAACCTGATGATGTTCTTTTAAGAACGAAACATGTCATTCATTATTTAATAGTGTGTATTTGTATCCATTGTTTATTAACATGTTTTACGGGTGTTTTTAACCTGTGTGTTCCACAGACTGAAGAGCTTTTAAGTTGCATTTAAGTCAGGTCCTCTCAGGGTGCATGCACCAGTGCATTGCTCTGTGCACGGTGCAAACGACGACTTCACTTGGTTGACCAGAGTGCAGACCCCCCACTCCTCGATTTAGAGCAATAGCGCTCTGTCTCTCTCTCTCTCTTTCTCTCTCTTTTTCCCCACGCCTGTCTCACTCGCTCCGCCTGTCTTCCTCTTCCTAGTTTGCTCCGTAGCGCTCCAAATCCGAGCCGAGCTTAGCCGCGTCACCCCGAGGTGACGCGCTGGTCCGAGCCGAACCCAGTGGGACCGATGCACTGTGCACAGGAACTCTGCGCCTCAGTTTGCACGCGTGAGATTTTAGGCGTTTGAGAGGCCCTGATTTAAGTTTATTCCTGTTACATCTCGTAAGCTGATAAAAAAAATATATGCGTATTATAGTAGCATGGACTCAGTTACCATGTGCAGGCATTTTGATTGGACATCATCTAGGCTCCCTGCGCGGCAATTTCTCCGATCTATGGCTGAGTTTTAATTAATTTTGTCAGGTAAACACCATACCTGCATCGAACTACAATGGAGCGTCGAATGAACTTTTCTCCACCCTTCAAAAATCCGACTACATCTGCCGGATTTCAACCCAGGATCTTGGAATCTAGAGGCCAACACTCTACCACTTATCCATAGAGGAAGCTATATAATTGCCGGGCTGAGTGGCTCAGACGGTTGAGGTGCTCGCTTTTTGACCCCAACTTGGCAGGTTCGATTCGTTCCGTGGTATTTGAAGGTGCTTAAACACGCCACACTCGTGTCGGTAGATTACTGACACGTAAAAGGAATTTCGGCACCTCGACATCTCCGAAAACCGTAAAAGTAGTTAGTGGAACATATAGCAAATAACATCATTAAGCTATATAATCCGATTCAAAACAAAATCACTGCAAATATTAGTGACTATTCCAAAGGTAGTGTTTGTGTTTATATTACTACTATTACTGGTTTCGCATACAACTGATCTTTTCTCGGTTTTCGGAGACGCAGTTCAAAAGAAGCTGCAAATACGTTGGTCTCAAGATCTTGTATTCCAACCCTTAATAAACGAGGTGAAATCGATCAACTTAAATGCAATTAAAAGTCACTTCCCAATAGTTCGGATTCTACGTAAAATTTTAGAAGTCCATGAATATGATCACGATATCAAAACTACGAGATTACTCTTTTTTACGATATTTCTTCATTAATCAAACTTTTATTGTTGCCAGGTATAAACGCAAAATCTAGAGATTTAACACAATACACTGATCTCAGCCTATAAGCCGAGCTTTATGAGGTATAGGCCTACGCTTCAGGCATTTGTGAAGCAAACGAAAAAAAAAAATTAAAACGTAAGTGATAAAAGTGACTGTTTCAAACAGTTTTAAATACTTTACTTCATTTAGAGTTAATATATAATTTGCGTGACCCCTTTCATAGTGACAAATTAAGTATAATCAATACAAATTTTATTGTCTCATTCTCCGTTCAATACGTTGCGAATTGTTCTAATTCAAGATCATATATCTACTTAATACGTTTCTGCCTTTTTTTCCATAAAGCACTATATCTAAGCCAAGTTCACTCCTTTCAATTCTGCTCCTTAGCCGGCTTTCACACTGCAGTCGGAGCTGAGCGTGTCCGAGCTGGGCGAGACCGAGCCCAGAGAGTGAGTATTCACAGAAGCCGCACCGATCGGTCGGTCAAAACGCTTTATGTTCAGGAACTGGGGCATCGGTTTATCTCTACCACTAGTCACTGTATAGTTCCTAGATAGTCCATGGCAGGAAATTGATAGAAAAAGGAGACGTTATTGAGTTCATGACTTGAATGTTAATCTTGAGGAGTACGGAGAAATTCGTACCTAACATGAGGATATTCGGCATGACGAAGAACATTTCTGGAAATACCTCCGAATGAGTGCAAGACGTTTGACCAGTGGCAGTAAATAGTGGGGGTGGGAGGGGGAAAATCCCAACATACCCTGCTTTGCGGAGAAAAATACATTTTAATTCCATTTTAGCCTCCTGAAATTAGGAATTATAAAAAGAAGCAATTTGTCTCTTCAGCAACTCTGAAAGCCGTAAAAGTAGTTAGTGTATTATTAAGATAAAATACTTATCTGAAATACGTAGCCTCCGTGGCTCAGGTGGCGGAGCGCAGTTTTCTCACCGCTGGGTTCCATGGTTCAAATCCCAGTCATTCCATGTGAGATTTGTGCTGATAAAAGCGGAGGCGGAGTAGATTTCTCTCCGGGTACTCCGGTATTCCCTGTCATCTTTCATTCCAGCAACACTCTCCAATAACATCTGTCATTCATTAATCATTGCCCCAGAGGAGTGCGACAGGCTTCGGCAGCCGGCACAATTCCTATCGTCGCCGCTAGACGGGGGCTTCATTCACTCCATTCCTGACCCGGTCACTGACTGGAAAACAGGTTGTAGGTTTTCACTTAGCTGAAATACGCACAAAATTTCGTTCGTCGCGGCTAACCGATTTGTACAGCGCCCCAGCAAGTAGTGGAGACCCGCGGAGCAATGTGTAGCATGTTCGGTAACGAAGGGTAGCAGGGGTATATTTCTGAAAAAGTCACCCGACGGGGTAATAATAATTACAAATGTATTGCAATTTAACAAAAGTACTGTGTGATTACACAATTTAAAAAGTCATTAGAGGCGCGCAGCTGTGAGCTTGCATCCGGGAGATAGTTGATTCGAACCCCACTATCGGCAGCCCTGAAGATGGTTTTCCGTTGTTTCCCATTTTCAGACCAGGGAAATGCTGGGGCTGTACCTTAGTGAAGGCCATGGTCGCTTCCTTTCCATTCCTAGGCCTTTCCTATCCCATCGTCGCCATAAGACCTCACTGTGTCGGTGCGACGCAAAGCAAATAGCAAAAAGTCACCCGCTTGCCTCGCGCAATCGTCAGTCTGGTAGTCTCACTGAGTCAATGTGGCTGTTCAGTTCTATCTAGTGCCTGTTACTTTCTTACTGCTTATTCAAACACTAAATGACTTTTTAATTGTATAATCACGCTATACTTCTATTTAATTGCAATACATGTGTTATTATTGCTCCTTTGTTGAACATTTTTTTTGTAATTATTACCGCACTTAACTTGTTACACTGTCAACCTGTACGTTTCTATCGAAATTCATTCAGAAAGCATCAAAAACTTATCTATAGCTTTTTTTCTCAATTTTGATGTCTACCAACTGCCCCGCCCACGATGCGGCATTTGACTAACCTACAGGTACTTCAGGCAATACGTGCTACCATAGTCAAACAGAATACTATTTTTCGAAGTGCAGCAGTCTTAGAGCAATATGTATGATGATTTGCAGCTCAAGACTGTGTAATCGACCTTCGCGCACGGACGGAGAATCGGCCGGAAACGCTTTCAAAACAAACAAGTTTGTTTCAACTTGCTCGTGTCGGTCCGGACTCGCTCGGCTGCTACATGGGTTAGTATCAGTGGCGGAATCTAATAATCTTATTTGCTTTACATTCCTCTAACTACTTTTACAGCTTTCGGAGGCACCGAGGTGCCGGAAATTAGTCCCGCGGGAGTTCTCTTACGTGCCAGTAAATATTCCGACACGAGGCTGGCGTATTTGAGCACCTTCAAATACCACCGGACTCAGCTATGATCCAACCTGCCAAGTTGGGTTCAGAAGGCCAGTGCCTCAACCGTCTGAGCCACTCAGCCCGGTTGTGGCGGAATCGGTTCGGCTTCGCTACCTTGTGTCTGCTCAGAGCTGACTCCGACTACTCTCTGAAAGTTTTTTTTGTTCGCAATTGAACAATCTTTCGTGGAACGTCCAGCACTGACGAAGACCTTAGTAATTTACTGTAGTTCAACACACCGTGGAACATTCAACTCTAGAATAACTCTGAATTTAGAGACTATATGCTGAGGAGACAATCGTATTGGACGGAAAGTTACTTTCTTAGGTCAGCAATTCTGGGTTAATTTATCAAATCCTTAATAAATAATTAACTCAGGAAGAAATGGGTTCATAGGAAATGTTTGCTTAAATATGAGGAGCTTATATTCAAATTTTATTTCTTCCTCTATCTATTTATCCTCGAGGGTTGGTTTTTCCCTCGGACTCAGCGAGGGATCCCACCTCTACCGCCTCAAGGGCAGTGTCCTGGAGCTTCAGATTTTGGGTCGGGGGATACGACTGGGGAGAATGACAAGTACCTCGCCCAGGCGGCCTCACCTGCTATGCTAAACAGGGGCCTTGCGGAGGGATGGGAAGATTGGAAGGGATATACAAGGAAGAGGGAAGGAAGCGGCCGTGGCCTTAAGTTAGGTAACATCCCGGCATTTGCCTGGAGGAGAAGTAGGAAAGCACGTAAAACCACTTCCAGGAGGGCTGAGGTGCGAATCTACTCAGTTGACCTCCCGAGGTTGAGTGGACCCCGTCCCAGCACTCGTACCACTTATCAAATTTCGTGGCAGAGCTGGGAATCGAACCCGGGCCGCCGGAGGTGGCAGCTAATCACACTGACCACTACACCACAGAGGCGGAGCAAATTTTATTTTCGAATTCGAAATGGAAATTTTGATGGAAAACATACATTGGTAGGAAGCTCCATAACGTGAAAGAAAAAACTTGTCTAAACGGCCCAAATCTACGTCAAACAGGGAGTTAAAAATCACGTTTCATTCCAATTAAGCACCATATCCCACGGAGTGAATTGGCTAAAAAGAAATCTAATTTAACTACGCAGCCAATGTGGAGCCATTTCCGGGGCACATGACCAGCAGATACAGAATATTTTGTTTAGATTACTTTGTTGTGTTCGATGATTTCATTTAATATTATGTGCCTTCCGTGTAAATAACTTAATTCTGATCATTGTATCATTGTATATAAGGAGCCTCCGTGGTTCAGGTGGCAGCGCACTGGCCTCTCACCTCTGGCTTCCGTGGTTCATATCCCGGTCACTCCATGTGAGATTGTGCTGGACAAAGCGGAGGCGGGACAGGTTTTTATCGGGTACTCCGGTTTTCTCTGTCATCTTTCATTCCAGCAACACTCTCCAATATCATTTCATTTCATCTGTCATTCATTAATCATCGCCCCAGAGGAGTGCGACAGGCTTCGGCAACCGGCACAATTCCTATACTCGCCGCTAGATGGGGGCTTCATTCACCATTCCTAACCCAGTCGGATTACTGGAAACAGGCTGGGGATTTTCATTGTATCATTGTATATATAATAAAAGTGATAACATGAATTTCCAGCTATTTTTTTCATTTTGAGCGTTTTACTTCTCTTATATAAAATTTTACTTTTGCATTTATTTGCCTACCAGTCCGACTCACTGGCTGAGTGGTCACCATTGAGGCCTTCAGATGGTCCCGGGTTCGATTCCCGGCCAGGTCGGGGATTTTAATCGCGTGTGATTAATTCTTCTGGCTCGGGGCTGGGTGTTTGTGTTTGTCCCAACACTTACATCTTCATATTCATACAACGCATTACACTACTAACCACCACAGAAACACGCAATAGTGATTACATGCCTCCATACAGGGTTGCGTCAGGAAGTACATCCGGCCATAAAACAGGGTCACCGGGCGAGTTGGCCGTGCGCGTAGAGGCGCGCGGCTGTGAGCTTGCATCCGGGAGATAGTAGGTTCGAATCCCACTATCGGCAACCCTGAAAATGGTTTTCCGTGGTTTCCCATTTTTACACCAGGCAAATGCTGGGGCTGTACCTTAATTAAGGCCACGGCCGCTTCCTTCCAACTCCTAGGCCTTTCCTATCCCATCGTCGCCATAAGACCTATCTGTGTCGGCGCGACGTAAAGCCCCTAGCAAAAAAAAAAAAAAAAACAGGGTCAAATCCACATGTTTGACACAGTTCGTACCGGCGACCTCACAGATGTGGGAAAAGCGGTAGAAGAAGAAGATTTCTTCGTCTACCAAGTACAAAGGTTTAGCGTTCATTAAGACCCAGTGGAAAGCATCTTCTATTCAACTTCTTAACGTGGTAAACTTTCTGCAAGAATCTAAAAACGTATACGCACTCTTTGGGGAAAAACTGAGAAAGAAAAATCTGACTGTTTCTATAATTTGAATATTGCTACGGGAGAAACAACAACAAAAACAAATAGCAAAGCTATCAGGGAAAAGCTAAGGAACGAGAAGTTTAAAAGTGGCGATCCCTTCACAGGAATTGCCCTCTTCGCACAGCACTCTCAAGGAAATAAATGGTTCGCAGAAAATATAGAGCTTTCAACATCAGAGTGGACTGAAAGCGTCAAAATAGTGACAGACTTTGCTCCAGTAAGAAGCTTGTATGGTGGAACCCAGGAATACAACCACTGCGGTGAGATTGAAACGTTGGGACATGTTCTCGCCTAATCCATTCGGCTCATTGCTTAGGAAAATTCGCCATCACACGATTCGCGGCCTTATTACAGAAACCTTTTGCGATAACGGGTGGAAAGTAGGCCTAAATGAAGAAGTGAACTGCTTAGCTAAAAACGGTAACACGAAAAAAATAGATATTCTAGCCATCGATAAACAGAGAGATTATTCTGCAATATTGGATGATACAGTACGGCTAGAATCAGGCGAACGACAGCTGTACGCTGTGCACTCTGAGAAGCAGGCAGTTTAAGTTCCAGTATCCAATTACACTGTCTGCTGTCATTTCTTGATGGATACAGTACTTTTGCATCCATCTCTTGGCACAGGCCAGAGTAAAGTGTAACTTTCACCGAAGTCCCAGTCAACATCCATGGCTGTGACAATATGGAAGCTGCTGGGGTATGGGTAGTGCTGAGTAATGACATTCAGAGCACGACTAGTGCATCTGAGTGTTATGAAAGATGCTGCTTATAGGATCAGTCGTGTTGCAATAGTACTTTCTGACCCAGCGAGGAAAGCAATAACAAACTACCTCATTCCTCATCTTGCCTAGTACGCCTCATTTTGGTGCTGCCATTGGTTTTTGGGGTTTCCTTACAACCGCATAACCTTTGGTGGTGCTATTTGAGGATCCAACCAGCCTCTGGGCTGATGACCTAACAGACAGACACATCCAATTACATCCTGGAAAAATACCACATAAACTCTGGAACTGTTTATGGATTGTTAGTGGGTGCAAGGGGTACCATACCTGGGATGATTGCTGAGTTGTGGAGGAGGTTTTAACTCAAGGAAAGCTACCTAGCCAAGATTGCCGAGGCGGCTGTGCGTGGGTCCGTGTTCTTTTAAGGAACCACTTATACTCTTTAAAAAAATAAAATCTTACGATCCTGTGTCTTATGGCAAACCCGCTGAGGGTCACTTCCCTTAATAAAGTACTATATATAGCATACACAATCAGTTTTCTGATGACTGTAGTGAAATTTATGCTTTTCAGATGGAAGTATTTAGAGTTTCATTGCAAAAACTACCAAATCCATCGTTTTTCCTTGAATATTTCTAAAACTGCAAAATTTTGAACAGAAATATTTTGTATAGTAATTCATTTATTCTATCTGAACATGAAAAAAGTTCTTACGTGAATTTTCAGTTGTATTTTTTATTTTAATCTGAACGTTTTCTCTCTCCTATAAAATTTACTTTTTGATTTGGTACAGTTTCGAAATAAGCTTTCCATATAACTTCCAACACATCTATATGAGAGGTGCTCAGCTGGGCGCCCATTGAGGCTAGCCCACTGCGGCCAGGCTGGCGTGACATAAACGACGGCGGGGGGGGGGGGCGCAGTTTAAGTATCAAACATACGTCACAGTCAAGCGAGAAAGCGAACACACTCGGCAGGGAAGTGGACGAGTGACGTTTGATTGGGATTAGGAAGCTCTCCTCGCACTACTCGGTGAAACACTGATTGAGATGGTCTTTTAAAAGAAAAACACTATAATCGCAAGAAAAACAGACCTCTTCAAGATATTCCGGTTTGAGCTAACTGCGCTCGATATAAACAGTCATAGTTTATTTTCTTATATTTATATATTCAAAAAATGACACGTTACAATTTTTGAGTTAGGCTACTGAGTACAAAGAATCGGATGGGAATTTTAATCGCTTCTGATTAATTCTTTTGGCTTGGGGACTGGGCGTTTGTGTCCGTCCCAACACTCTCCTCTTCATATTCAGACAACATACCACACTACCAACCATCACAGAAACACGCAATAGTGATCACATCCCTCCATATAGGGTTGGCATCAGGAAGGGCATCCGGCCGTGGAACAGGGCCAAATCTACATGTGCGACGCAGTTCGCATCCGTGACCCCACAGGTGTGGAAAAAAGCGGTAGAAAAAGAAGAAGAAGAAGAAGAAGAAGAAGAGTACAAAGAATCGGGATTTAAGCATACAAGGATTTACGACTCCTTGGATGGGAATGGCAGAATTTTCATTAAGAAAAACAATAGTTATTCTAGAGAGGTTAATTTCACTGAATTTAATTCTTTCAGTAGGGCATACACATTCCACGGCTAATTTATGTCGATGCATTCTTTCACGAATGGTGCGGTAATAAAAGGTTTAAACTGCTGTGTAATTAAGTATGCAATTCTGTTCACCACTCTTTGACAAGTCTTCTCCATCCTGTAAAGAGGAGTAAAAATGTACAATTTCTTTGTATTACTGGTACCTACTATCATTGTGAAAACACGATTAAAATTATTTCCCCCGGCGAGTTTGCAGTGTGGTTAGGAGCGCGCAGCTGTGAGCTCGCATCCGAGAGATAGTGGGTTCGAACCCCACTGTCGGCAGCCCTGAAAATGGTATTCCGTGGTTTCACATTTTCACACCAGGCAAATCCTGGGGCTGTGCCTTAATTAAGGCCACGGCCGTTTCCTTCCCATCCCTAGTCCTTTTCTATCCCATCGTCTCCATAAAACCTATCTGTGTCGGTGCGACGTAAGGCAAATAGCATAAGGATTGACACACTTATTTGTTATTTTGTGTTTGTGTATTTCTGTATCAACATGGCTGCGTGAAGAGATGCCACTTTTATTATAGTTTATTTTCTTTTGTTTAAGTTTACAAAAAAAAAAAAAAGATTTTCTAAGAAAGTGATATGATAGCGGCATAGTATTAGGTATTATTCTACTTCAAATTGTCCGTAGGAGAGTTGAGCATGTTAAGCCCCTAAGGCCCATAAATGCCTTTTAACAATAATGTTATTGACTTTACGACCTACTAACTACTTTTTGAAGGTTTTCGGAGACACCGAGGTGCCGGAATTTTGTCCCGCAGGAGTTCCTTTACTTGCCATTAAATCTACCGACGTATTTGAGCACCTTCAAATACCACCGTACTGAGCCAGGATCGAATCTGCTAAGCTGTGGTCAGAAGGAGAGTGCCTTAACCGTCTGAGACACTCAGGTCAGCAAAATGCCTTTTTCTAGTTCATTGCTTATGACCGAGCTCGATAGCTGCAGTCGCTTAAGTGCGGCCAGTATCCAGTATTCGGGAGATAGTAGGTTCGAACCCCACTGTCGGCAGCCCTGAAAAATGGTTTTCCGTGGTTTCCCATTTTCACACCAGGCAAATGCTGGGGCTGTACCTTAATTAAGGCCACGGCCGCTTCCTTCCCACTCCTAGCCCTTCCCTGTCCCATCGTCGCCATAAGACCTATCTGTGTCGGTGCAACGTAAAGCAACTAGAAAAAAAAACATTGCTTATGGCAACCTTTAAAGTGTTTATTTATTTTCCTGGCACACGGTGGTTACAAAGCTTGTTTTTCGGCACGTTTTATTAAACGCCGTGCTGAAATTTAATTATGTATGTCCTTATATATATATATATAGGGGCTGCCTGGCCGAGGCGGTAAATGCGTGCTCGGTTCGCCCGGAAGGACGTGGGTTCGAATCCCCGCCAGGAAGTCGTAACGTTTAAGAAACGAGATTTCCACTTCCGGAGGTGCATATGGCCCTGAGGTTCACTCAGCCTACACCAAAAATGAGTACCTTGTTAATTCCTGGGGGCAAAGGTGGCCGGGCGTAGAGCTAACCACTCTACCCCATCACGTGCCGCGGTTAACAATGGTGGAAGCCTTTACCTTCGACTCTTCCAAGGGCCTTCATGGCCTGTACGGAGGTGACTTTGCTTTGCTTCTATATATTGTACGGAGTACCGTAGTTATGAACGTATAATATACACCCCTCCAGGCTTGCACTATCTGATAACATCCTGGCCAAGCGCTCATAACAGCTGTTTCTCATGCACGCAGATGTGTCTGTCTGCCCGTGACCTTGACATGCGTGACATTCGCTTGTCGCCCGCCCGCTCGCCCGCGTACTATGCTGTGCGCCCGCGGGGCACAATGCCCGCCGTGAGCACCTCTGATCTCTATGTACCGAACAATATGACTAACTGCGAAGTCTGCTCCAGCTTATTGGGCGTGGACTGTTGTTTGCCTGGGGCGTAGAATGCTAATTGAAATGGTACACTGATCGATATGATTAATGTACACACACATATTGTTGCCAGAAGCAGCCTCCGGAACGTTAATATCCTGGAAATTACTAAACAACCAGCTTGAGTGGTTTTGTAACGCACTCAGCTGTGTGTGGGACGTTAAGTAGATGACGTAAAAGTTAAATAGCAGAGACCACACGGCGGTGTTTGTGGAAACCGATCAATCAACGTACGATAAACAAATTATAGACCACCTCGTCTGCTTGATTACATTGCTGGAAATACTTCTGAGATTTATACCGTTAAAAAAGTAACAAATTCACAGACTGCTAACTTGTGGTAATAAACCATAGTACCTACCATTCAGCATGAAATCTAACTATAGACATCTTATTTTGCATTCCGTTCCATTTGCACCTGAAATGGGTAAGATCTGAACTAGTGGGGGAGATTGGAATGTATTATCTTGGCTATATTTTAACAATACGGTCTTCTTTTCGTCCTACATTTCCCATATCAAATCTCACGATCTCTTCAGATAGCCAGTCCCTCAGTGAGAGTTGAGGTTCTCCTTCCCGATAAGGCTGAGAAGCAGAAAGGAATTCGTTGGTCACGTAGTCGGGAGGTGGGATCGAACCGCGCTGTTGACAGCTCTGAAGATGGGTTTCCGTGATTTCCCATTTTCACACCACGCTGTACCATAATTAAGACCATGGCCGTTTCCTTCTCAGTCCTAGCTCTTCCAATCCACCGTTGTCTTAAAACTTTTCTGTATCGGTGCGACGTAAAGCAAATTGTAAGAAAATAAAATAAAAAGAAGAAGAAAAACCGAACTCGTCGGGAGCTGAAGAGAAATGGATATAGAATAATTGCAACTGATCAAGGATAGAGTCGATTTATCTGAAGACAACGGTGTGTGAAGGTGCTCAGATTGTCACTGACCTTTTGTGCTTTCGTGTTTGTAATGGTGGTGCTAATGGTGTTAGTGGTGGTGATGATAACTGTCTTAAGAGGTCTTTTGTGCTGCTGGTGGTAGTGGTAGTGATAACTGTTTTAAGAGATCTTTTGTGCTGCTGGTGGTAGTGGTAGTGATAACTGTTTTAAGAGATCTTCTTTGTGGTAGTGGTGGTGGTGGTGGTGTTAACTGCTTTAAGAGGCAGTACAACTGGAAATGGAAGTCCGGCTCCTTGGCTGAATTACCTTCGATTCAAAGGGCTGCGGATTCGATTCCCGGCTGGTCCGGAGATTTTGCCTCTGTATGGTTAATTACTACGGCTTGAATGCTTGTGCTTCTCTCAACACATTTCTCTGCATATTCACACAACGCATCACACTAGCAATCACCAAAGAAACAGGCATAGTGAATACATCCCTCCATATAGAGTTGGAGTAAGGAAGGGCATCCGGCCGTCTAACCAGACCAGATACAAATGTGCGACATAGTTCGCACGCGCGAAAAGCGGTAGAAGAAGGAAATTAAAGTATTGGCAAGAAAAGGGAAGGGCCAAGAAGGACGTGAAAATGAAAGATTTCCTAGGCCTCGAAAACCATCGGGGTCGGAAATGAACGAGAAACCAAGGGAGATCGAATAGGAAAGATTAAAGAGAGGAAACTGGTACAAGTAAGTGGAACCAAAACCAGACTCAGGTAGGAGAACCATGGTCGCCAAACCCACTGCCAATTTGAGCGCCCCTGGTCCCCCTTTTAGTCTTCTCTTACGACATGCAGGGGATAACTTGGATGTAATTCTTCATATTTCTGTTGCTCCCTTTTCCCATACTGATTTATCATTGTGTATTTCCTATTATGTGTTCCTTTCATATTCCTCTCTATCTACTCGATGATTCAAAATTACACGGCATAATTTTGGGGTTGTATTCCTCGCATATTGAGAAAAGACATGGGTATATAAACATGGGTGAAGAAATGTGTACTTCTTGGCTTCCATGATCACCTGATCTAAACCCGTTGGATTCCTTTGTGCGGTGTATGCAATATCTTTAGTGTACACCACTGTTGTGGAGGATGAAGTAACACTTCCTGGCTGGAATGCAACAATACGTACAGCAACGGACATATTCGAACATGTTCGTAACTCCATGCGACGATATGCACAAGCCTGCAGTACGCCAGGTGGCGGGCATCTTGAACACTAATTGTAGATCTCGTCCCCTGAGATTCTAGCCCACAACACTGTCTGATATCTCGGACAGCACGCATTTCCGGACCCATGTTTATATAATTCCTCCTCTGTATGTGAGTAACCCAGGTAAGGTAAGGTAAGGGTTATTCTGCCCCAAGGCAGGTCCGAACCTCCGCAGAGGTGTGTGTCCTGAGCCGGAGTTTACGTGCGGTAGGGTGGCCAGTTCCTTTCCGCTCCTCCATTCCCTTACCCCCGCCACCAACAGCGCGTGGCAACCCATCCAACTCCTGACCACGCCCAATGTTGCTTAACTTCGGAGATCTCACGGGATCCGGTGTTTCAACACGGCTACGGCCGTTGGCACGTATTATTGAAACACCGTGTGTATATCACACAATTCATTATTAACAAATTCATGTGACTGTATCTATGAAACCTGTACAGTTGTAACTTCAACATTTTAAGACATGATTTGAGAATTTATAGTAAATTCGCCGCCTCATATGATTTGAATAATGGTTATTTAAACAACTTGTCCGTAAAGTGGATCTGTTTTATATAAGAGGAAAGATTGCACGCCTGGAAAAATGTTCACGCTGCACCAGTTGTATAGGCCTACACAATTTTCTCTATTACTGTGCCATAAAGAAAAAATTCTATGAAAACAAGTAAGCTTGTGTATAACATACGATATTTGTTGTGATTTGTTCGTTTACATTGTTATAGTAAGTACTCTTCGTAAATTGTGTGTATGTTTCCTAAATCACATGCCTTCGTAAAGAACATGAAGAAGGCATAGTAAGCCATAAATTGCAAAGAACAGAAATATTATGATATATAGCATATCATTTTCCATTCTTCAACACAATCGCCTCTTTAAAATAATCTGGATAAAGTTCTGTACAAAAGATTAAAAAGTTGTTGAAAAGTCGTCCATTAGGTCATAGCAATCCCTATCAGGGTGCATGCACCGGTGTATTGCGCGGCGCAAGGTGCAGAAGACGACTTGGCTGGGTTGACGAGAGTGGACCCCCCACTCCTCGATTTCGGGCAATATCGCCATCTCTCTCTTTCCCTACGCCTATCTCGCTCGCTTCGCCTGTCTCCCCCTTCCTCACTTGCTCTGCAGCGCTCCACCATCCGAGCAGGTTTGAGCCGAGCTTAGCCGAGTCACCCCCATACCAAATGGTGGTCCGAAGCGAGCCGAGTCGGACCGATGCACGGTGCCTAGAACCTCTGCGCCTTGGTTTGCACGCGTGATGGTTTGGGCGTTTGAGAGGGCCTGGGTTATAGCGACTGATGTCGGATCCGAGGTATTTAAATTGGGTGGTTTAAATGAGATCTTAAACGTTAACCTTTATGATGCCATTCGTTTGTGAGTCACATTCAACGTAGTCGGTTTTCGTAATGTTGAACCGCAGACCATTTTCATTCATACGATCATTCCAGCACTTTATCCTTCCATCTAAGCTCTGACGGAATTTATCCGCAAGAAACACATCGTCAGCATGGATGAGGTGTTTGGTTCTCTGACTTTACTCTGCCCATGCAGAAGATGAAAAGCAGAGGCGAAATTGCAGAACCTTGGTGGATTCCAACACTGAAACTAGAGTTGAAGTTAAAATTATTTTATAAACATTAGTAACCTTTCGATGCCAATTTTAGTTTTGAAATTACTAAAATTTTATATTTTGCGCTCTCATGCATAAAACTGCGTTTTCTCCTGCAACGCTTTTGATTTCTGTGGTATGAAGGTACACAGCGCAGCTTCCGAAGCATTTTCTAAATCGGGATTTTCGGATTCAGTTTCCAACGAAATCATGATACCTTCCTCTTTCTGAAAGATTGATTTTGAATGTATATTAAGTCCTCAACCTGAAGGCTGGTTGAATCCTCAACAATTCTGCCATCAGCTGTTATAGATGGCCTAGAAGTCACTAAGAAGACATAAGAGGTTTTAGTACTTCAAAATAGTCGCGTCATTGCATCAGCCGATGTCGTCACACTTGCTGCTAGATGCATTGGTTTTTCTTCCTCTTTACAATGAAATACTGAAGGAAGAATAATGTTATTTATTTTACGCCACACCAATTTCTTTTACGGCTTTCGGAGACGCCGAGGTGCCGGAATTTTGTCTCGCAGGAGTTTTTTAAGTGCCAGTAAATCTGCGGACACGAGGCTGACGTATTTGAGCACCTTCAAATACCACCGGACTGAGCCGAGTTCGAAGCTGCCAAGTTGGGGTCAGAAGACCAGTCTGAAAACCAGTCGTCGCAGATGTATTCTATAAATTATCTCAATTTTTTGTCATGTTTTTGTAACGCTCCGCACCCTAAGAACGATTCCCAAATTGTAGACTTCTTCTTCTTCTGCCGCTTTTTACACGCCTATGGGGTCACTGGTGCGAACTGTGTCTCACATGTGGATTTGACCCTTTTCTACGGCCGAATACCCTTGCCAACGGCAACCGTATGTAGAGGAATGTTTCTGCGCTGGTTGGTAGTGTGGTGTGTTATCTGAATGTGAAGAGGAGAGTGTTGGTACAAGTACAAATACAAGTTCCCAAGCCAGAAGAATTAATCAGGATCATTAAAATCCCCGACCCAACTGGGAATCAAACCTGGGGCCCACTAAACTGAAGGCCTGAATGCTGACCATTCAGCTGAAAAGTCGGCCTCCCCAATTCTAGACATATTTTACAGAACACTGTACAGAAGTGGTAAACTGTAATATAATGTCCTCCGTCAGCGTTACCTAGCACATGTTGTTGGTCTCTGCTGTGTTTACGACTTGAAGCTTTGCTACATCAAGAGTTGGCACGTCCCGTTTTGCGACCATAAACGTTTCCCACCGGCTCGTAGTCATAACCAGGCATGAACTTGGCTGGACAATACATTATCGTGCACTCTGGAAGAACCGCAGAGTAGTAGACGGGGAAGGGTGAATTAATTAGAGGAGTGAAAATATATGGTTTGCTGAGGTGAGATAATAATTAAATAATAATAATACCGCCGTGCTGAGTGGCTCAGACTGTTGAGGCTCTGACCTTCTGACCCCAACATGGTGGCAGGTTCGATCCTGGCTCAGTCCGGTGGGTTTTTGAAAGTGCTCAAATACGTCAGACTCTTGTCAGTAGATTTATCGGCACGTAAAAGAACTCCTGCGGGGAAGAAATTCCGGCATCTCGGCGTCTCCGAAAACCGTGAAAAGAAGTCAGTGGAGCCTAAAACTAATAACGTTGTCATTCTAATTTTGGAATGTTCCTCGTACCTTCTGTCAGTTGAAAGTACTTTTTATCAGAGGGTACGAAATCCTTTATATGACATACGTACTAAAAGATAGGATAAATAATGCATAAAGTGCGTTACATAATATCCATAATAAAATACGCAACAGAGACTTGGACAGTGACAAACAGAAATGGAAATCAAATATATACAGCAGAAATGGCATTTCTTAGAGTTCTGTCACAGAGGACACAGAGTGAGACGTGAAAACATCCGGAAATAAGAGCTGAAAGAGAAAAGCGAAAAGAAAAAAAAACCAAGCAAAATAGACCGATATGATTACGAGATACAATTTTACACATGGATATATGAAGAATAGGTGCCAAAGAGTGCTTCGGAGGACTTAGAATTCAATGAATGGGCTTAGTTTTCTTTCAAAAACGAAAGGTAAAGAAATATTGACCAGAGAAAGAAGAGCAGGAGTTGTATATTTGTCCCGCGACAGATAAGGAATTATTATTATTATTATTATTATTATTATTATTATTATTATTATTATTATTATTATTATTATTATTATTATTATTATTATTATTATTATTATTATTTCTTCGTTTCGGCCAACTAGGGACCACGCCAGTTCAACTGTCTCTTTTTTCGAGCTTTAACTGCCACCCTGTGCTCCTACATTCGTCTCTGGTGTTCTTCTTTTCTCTCTTGGGTCCACGTCTTCACTGTCTTCAGCTTCGGCTTTTTCTGGAAACTTTTGTGCGTATGTAGATTTTCCTTAAGCAGAACATGCTCCTGGATATCTTTAGGAGAAATTTCCATTTCTCGTAGATCTTTCTCAACTTCTGTTAACCATGCCCCATTGGTTTTCTTATCTTGAAAGTACGTTAATATCTGTTTAGATAACCTGGCTGGGCTCATTCCTGTCACGTGGTTATAAAAGGCAATCCTTCTTTTTCGAATTGCGTCACTTTTCTTCTCCACTTGCGTGTATAATTCGTGGTTATGACGCCTTCTGTACTCGCTGTTTTCTTTGATGATACTCAGGATTTTTCTCAAAAATCTTCCTTTCTTTAGCCTCTAGTTTTTCCATTAGACCCTTCTTGTTCATTGTAAGAGTCTCTGCTGCATATAGAGCCTCTGGTCAAATAACAGTGCAGTAATGTCTAATTTTGGCGTTTAAGGATATCGATCTCTTGTTGTAGATGTCTCTAGTTAGTTGGTAGGCCATTTCCATTTTGTTAATACGTGACACGAAGGCTTCTTTCCCTGATAGGTTAGGCTCTATTCATTCACTGAGGTATTTAAACTTTTCTGCCTGCTTAATTTTTCCTAGTCCGACCTCCAGTTCCCTTGGCGCTGATTTTATGTTTGTCTTGAAGTGCGTCTTCTCAAAGGAGATTTGAAGCCCAACCTTCAATGCTTGAGTCTTCAGTTGGTTAAGCTGTTGATCTGACGTATCAATGGAATCTGAAAAGATCACTAGATCATCTGCAAAGGCTAGACAGTCGATTGTAAGATTCATATACTTGTAGCCTAGCCTTACCCCATTTTCTACCCCTGAACTTTTCATTTCTTTCCTCCATTCTCGGATGACCTTTTCTAAAATACAGTTAAAGAGAAGAGGTGAATGCCCGTCTCCTTGTCTCACTTCTGTCCTGATTTCAAAGGCATCAGACATCTCTCCTCTGAACTTCACTTTGGAGGTGGTGTTAGTCAGGGTTTGCTGGATAATTGCTTTTGTCTTGTTATGAAGGATTTGCAATAGGGTGGTTCGATCGATTGAGTAATATGCCTTCCTAAAATCAACAAAGGTCACCACGAATTCCCTGTTCATGAGTTTCAGATATGAAAGGATGGACTTCAGATTCATAATCTGCTCAAAGCATGATCGTCTCTTTCTGAAACCTCCTTGGTATTCCCCCAGTTGTGGATCGATTTGTTGTCCCGCCCTATTCTGTAGAGCTTTTGAGAGGATCTTGTAAGTTCTTGACAGAAGAGAGATGCCACGGTAGTGTTATATCCCCTTTCTTATGTAGTGGATGAATTACGGCAGAGGTCCATCCACTTGGGAGATTTTCGCTTTCCCAGATCTCTTGAATAATTGCAACAAGCTTGTCGATTGCCTTATCCCCTGCATGCTTCCACAGTTCAGCAATTATCAAATCTTCACCCGGTGCCTTGTTGTCCTTCAGCTCTTGGATGATCTTACTGATTTCTGCTATCGTAGGTGGGGACGAATCTGAGTGGATGTTTGGATTTTTTTTTTTTCATAAACAAATCTGGTCTCTGGAGCCTCACAGTTGAGGAGGCTTTTGTGGCGGGGGGGGGGGGGGGTTGGGCTTGAAGGTTTTATAGAAGTTACGTGTGTTATTTTTCTGTAAGCCTTGCTCAACCTGTACCAACTGTTTCTTATTAAACATACGTTTCACACCACGGATGGTTTCTGATGCAGATTTTCTCCAGTTTAGGAAGTTGATCCCGTTCGATTCATTTTTGTGGCAATTCCATTTCTACCATGGAACCTGTCTTAGCTGTACTGCAGCATCGCATTTATTATCCCACCAAGCATGCTTTCTTGATTTCGTGAGTGTGACAGTCTCCTTAGCTGTTCTGACTATAGCCTCCTGTAATTGTTCCCAATTCTCTGGATTTAAAGTTTACAACTTGTGGGTGAATTCTTGGTTGCTCCTTAGTTTGTCTCTGTCAAACTTATCAGTTTTTCTTGGAGTAATCCTCTTGGAATTAGTCTTTGATCTTAGAAAGGTAGTGATCCGAGTCTAAGTTGGCATTTCTCAGAATCTTTAGGTTCAGGAACTCTCGTTGCGGTTTCTGTGCAATAGCGACATGGTCAATTCGGAATTCACCAAGGTTGGAGTTTGGAGAAACCCAGGTCTTCTGTTTCCTGGGCAGGTGTTTGAACGCAGTTGACTTAAGGACCAGATTGAATGCCTTGCATAACTCACAAGCCTCTCTCCATTAGATTGGTTCTCCTGTGAGCTGGGTAGTTCCAAATAATCTTCTGATATTTTCGTTCCTTGCCAAGCTAGGCATTGAAATCTCCAAGCAGAATGATGGTATGTTTGTCAGGTACCTTTGAGAGGATATCTTCTAGCTCCTCCCAGAATGCGTCTGTTCCTTCCGGGTCCTTCGTATTCGCCTGGTTGATCGGCGCATGTACGTTCACCATTGTGTAAACTTTATTTGTACACCGAAAAGAAAGAGTAGAGACTCGGCTGTTAGGCGCACAATCGAACCCAAAATCTTGCTGTTGACAATAAATCCTGTGCCTAAGTGTGGGATAGTTTTTACTACACGTTTACCGGTCTTGCCTTGAAAAGATTCTATAACCTTGTGATTCGGAGCAATGTTCGTCCGTGAATCTTGTTTCCTGAATTACAGCGGTCAATATCTGATATCGGGACAGGGCATCATTGACCTGTTTCATTTTGCCGGTCTTGAGAAGGGAGTTTGCATTGAGAGTAGCAAAAAAGTTACGGCGTTTGTGTCTGATCTTTCCTCGAGTCTCCGATACCTCCAAGCATGTCGGCGCAGGCTGCCCAGAATCCGAAGGCCTGCATTCTTCACTCGAGGTGAAGGTGGATTGGTTTCCACCTGGGGTAGTAACTTCTGCTTAACTTTCCTTCATGCTTTGGACAGTTGAAAAACTGTAGATCGGGGTCAGTGATATTTCGCACTGACCAAAATACTAATAATGTTATTTGCTTTGTCGCACTATTTTTACGGTCTTCGGAGACGCCGAGGTGCCGGAATTTAGTCCCGCAGGAGTTCTTTTACGTGCCAGTAAATCTACCGACACGAGGCTGTCGTATTTGACCACCTTCAAATACCACCGGACTGAGCCAGTATCGAACCTGCCAAATTGGGGTTAGAAGGCCAGCGCCTTAACCGTCTGAGCCACTCAGCCCGGCAACCAATATACTTGCAATTTTTTTTTTTTTTTTGCTATTTGCGACAATGGGATAGGAAAGGACTAGGAAGTGGAAGGAAGCGGCCGTGGCCTTAATTAAGGTACAGCCCCGGCATTTGCCTGGTGTGAAAATGGGAAACCACGGAAAACCATGTTCAGGGCTGCCGACAGTGGGGCTCGAACCCATTATCTCCCGATTACTGGATACTGGCCGCACTTAAGCGACTGCAGCTATCGAGCTCGGTACCAAAATACTACCAAGGTTATTATTATTATTATTATTATTATTATTATTATTATTATTATTATTATTATTATTATTCCTTACATTGGGGCCTGCTAGGGACCACGTGTCACTTTCAATTCATACTTCCTTGATGTTTCCTCTTCCGTTCGTTCCAGTATTCCTCCATCATTTCACTATGCTTTATTCTTTTCTCCACCGACCACTTTGGAACCGGTTTTCTTTTCATTCTTCGATGGAATCCTTCCATTATTAAAACATTATTTTTTTAAATATCTCTTTCCATAGTATCAGAAAGAGAATCAACAAGATGAACTTGGCATATAAACTAACTATGAACACTTCAACAATAATATCTCGATCAATGCAAAACTCAGACACTAGCAGACAGTAATCCGCCCGGAGGCTTTATATGCAGATGACTGTTTGAACCTGGTAAAAATAAGATTGGTCAAGAAGTTAGAAGTAGTGGAGAGAAAGATTCTGAGAGAGATACTGGAACCCCAAGGAATATAGGATGGACTATACAGAAAGAAACCAAGAATTATATCTCAAAACGGTAGCTGTGAGCTTGCATTCGGGTGATAATGGGATCGAACCTTCTGTTGGTAGTTATGAAGATGGTTTTTTCATGCTTTTCCATTCTTACATCAAGCAAATTCTGGGGTTGTACCTTAATTAAGGCCACAGTCGCTTCCTTCCCACTCCTAGCCCTCTCCTACAACATCGTCACCGTAAAACCTGTCTGAGTCAGTGCTACGTATAACTAATGATAAAATCAATATTCTGATATATATAATGCAGGTTTCCAGGTATTCAGTAAGTCCCAATTAAAAATCAAGAGAGTAGTATAATTGGATGGTTCGGCGGCCTCCTCCTCCTCCGGCTCTCGGAAGAGGCCTCCTCCTCAGCCAGTGGCCTCCTCCTCCTCCTCAGCCAGTGGCCTCCCAGTGGCCACCTCCTCCTCCTCCTCAGCCAGTGGCCTCCCAGTGGCCTCCTCCACCTCAGCCAGAGGCCTCTTCCAGTGCTGCCAACTTAACCTAACTAGCGCGAGATAAACAAAGCCACGTGCTTTTTGACAGACAACAACGCACCGCTAACCTCAGTACTGCCATCTTGACGGGCCTAAACCTCAGTAGTGCCAACTTAACCTCACAAGCGCGAGGTAAACAAAGCCACGTGCTTTTTGACAGCCACGTGCTTTTTGACAGATTTGTAAACAAAGCCACGTGCTTTTTGACAGCTGTCATCGACAACAACGCATCGCAAACCTCAGTACTACCATCTTGACAGGCCTAAACCCCAGTAGTGCTAACTTAACCTAACTAGCATGAGGTAAACAAAGCCACGTGTTTTTTGACAGCCACGTGCTTTTTGACCGATTTGTAAACAAAGCCACGTGCTTTTTGACAGACAACAACGCATCGCAAACCTCAGTACTGCCATCTTGACGGGAATAAACCTTAGTGGTACCAACTTAACCTAACTAGCGAGAGGTAAACAAAGCCACGTGCTTTTTGACAGCTGTCATCCGCCATCTTTAAACCACAAAGCACTGTGCTGCCCTCTTTATCGCAGTAGCTGCAAAATTCGTCACCTGTCATCCGCAGTGCTGCCATCTTGACGGGTCTAAACCTTAGTGCTACCAACTTAACCTAACTAGCGTGAGGTAAACAAAGCCACGTGTATTTTGACAGCTGTCATCCGCCATCTTTAATCTATAGAGCACAGTGCTGCCCTCTTTAGCTACTTACCTTTGAAATGTGGTGGCGGATAATTTGAAAAATGCTTTTTGACAGCAGCCATATTTGTACACCGTGCTGCCCTCTTTAGCTAGATACCTGTGGTGGCAGACAATTTCACGTGACAGCAGCCATCTTTAATCAAGAGAGCACCGTGCTGCCCTCTATGTGGTGGCGGCAATTTGAAAAATTCTACATTCTCTTGTTTGGAAACAAACCCATGCGCTTTTTTTTGACAGCTGTCATCCGCCATCTTTAATCCAGAGAGCACCGTGCTGCCCTCTTTAGCTACTTACCTTTGAAATGTGGTGGCGGCAAATTCTACGTGCTCTTGTTTGGAAACAAAGCCATGTGCTTTCTTGACAGCTGACATCCGCCATCTTTAATCTATAGAGCACAGTGCTGCCCTCTTTATCGTAGTAGATGTAAATTCGTCACAGCTGTCATCCGCAGTGCTGCCATCTTAACGGGCCTAAACCTTAGTGCTACCAACTTAACCTCACTAGCGTGAGATAAACAAATCTACGTGCTTTTTTTTGACAGCTGTCATCCACCATCTTTAATCTATAGAGCACAGTGCTGCCCTCTTTAGCTACTTACCTTTGAAATGTGGTGACGGATAATTTGGAAAATGCTTTTTGATAGCAGCCATCTTTGAGCACCGTGCTGCCCTCTTTAGCTAGATACCTGTGGTGGCAGGCAATTCCACGTGACAGCAGCCATCTTTAATCATGAGAGCACCGTGCTGCCCTCTACGTAGTGGCGGCAATTTGAAAAATTCTACATGCTCTTGTTTGGAAACAAACTCACGTGCTTTTTTCTGACAGCTGTCATCCGCCATCTTGCATCACAAACCTCTGTGCTGCGCTCTTTAGCTAGATACCTTTGAAATGTGGTGGCGGCAATTTGAAAAAATCTATGTGCTCTTGTTTAGTAAACAAAGCCACGTGCTTTTTTTTGACAGCTGTCATCCACCATCTTTAATCAATAGAGCACTGTGCTGCTATCATGCGGGTAATTTCATCACCTGTCATCCACCATCTTTAATCTACAGAGCACCGTGCTGCTCTCTGTAGTAGCGGGCAATTTGAAAAGTTCTGTTAGCTGTCATCCGCCATCTTTGAGCACCGTGCTGCCATCTATGTGGTGGCGGTAAATTCCACGTGCTCTTGTTTAGTAAACAAACTCACGCGCTTTTTTGTCAGCTGTCATCCGCCATCTTACATCGCAAACCTCAGTGCTACACTCTTTAGTTGAAATATGGTGGCGGATAATTTAAAAAGAAAAATTCTACAGCAGCCATTTCTCGGCGCTAATTGCACAAGATGGTGGCTATACATGACTCCTTAAAGGTGCTTATGCAAGATGGCCGCTATACATAGACTCCCTTGGGATGCTTGCGCAAGATGGCGGTTATACATGGCTCCTTTTGAAATATGGTGGCGGATAATTTAAAAAGAAAAATTCTACATCAGCTATCTCTCGACGCTAATTGCACAAGATGGTGGCTATACATGACTCCTTAAAGGTGCTTATGCAAGATAACCGCTATACATAGACTCCCTTGGGATGCTTGCGCAAGATGGCGGTTATACATGGCTCCTTATGAGACGCCCTAGAGATGCTTGCGCAAGATGGCGGTTGCTCTTATGAGGTGGCTTAAGGGTCCTTGCACAAGATGACTAGAGACGCCCTAAGGATGCTTGCGCAAGATGGCGGACGCAAGATGGCGGCTATACACAACTCCTTATGAGACACTTTAAGGGTGCTTGCGCAAGATGGCTGCTGCTCTTAGCTTAGAGGCTAACGTGTCGTGCTAGTTCGATTCATTAAATTTGGAGGCTTAAATGCAAAATGTTAAAATTCTCGAAAACGATGCATCGTAGAGCAAAACGGACAAAATTTTTCTGACCAATGATTTAACAGCTGCTGTTATGCATGCGGTGGAGGGCAATTTGAAATTCTATGTGCTTAATCAACAGAGCGCCCTGCTGCCCTCTTTAGCTGAAATGTGGTGGTGGATAATTTGAAAAATTCTTTTGACAGCTATCATCCTTAAACAATGGCGACTATACATAGGCTGTTAAGGCCTTATCATGCTCCTCCTCCTCCTCCTCCCCCTCCTCCTCCTCCTTCTCTACCTCCTCCTCCGCCTCTTATGTCAAGGCATAGCTTTATATCGAACAAGTTTAAACCTGCATCGCGAAGGCAAGCGCGTGCAGCGATAACATTATTGTGCATGTTTAGACTTTCGAAACATAAGAAGAGTAGAATCAAACGCTGTACTCGATACGACATGTGATCAGAACATTGATTGATGCGTTCAGAAAACAAAATAAGTGATCAAGACTAGAATCGAACACTGTACTCAATACATCATGTGTTTAGAATATGTCAGGGGATACGCTTGTTCTAAGAAGATCAGATTGAAACATAACAAGACTAGAACAGAACACTGTAATCGATGTTGTTAACTTCAACATGTGATCAGAACATTGATTGATGTGTTCAGAACACAAAATAAGTGATCATGACTAGAATCGAACACTGTACTCGATACAACATGTGATCAGAACATTGATCGATGTGTTCAGAACACGAAATAAGTGATCAAGACTAGAATCGAACACTGTACTCAATACAACATGTATTTAGAACATGTTAGGGGGTACCCTTGTTCTAAGAAGATCAGAATGAAACATAACAAGACTAGAATCGAACACTGTAATCGATGTTGTTAACCTCAAGATATGATCAGAACATTGTTTGATGTGTTCAGAGCAAAAGTACAATTTTGATGATTTGCGCAGCTAACTCGCTCGGTAAACGATGTGGCCAAAGTATAACTTCAAATTATTTACCTTCCATCATTCGTCTTGTGTGTAAAAATCAGTCGAACAAGTTATCGCATAAACATAGCTGAAAAAAAATCGTGATAGGGTATGGAACCCAGGGGTTACATCTTGTCAGAAGAGCAAAAAGGATGAAAGGACTCTTCCTCCTCCTTACCGCACATTCCTTGGCTAAAGGGCTAATGGGCTAAAGGGCTAATGGGCTAAAGGGCTAATGGGCTAAAGGGCTAAAGGTGCAACAACCTCGTCGATCGCTATCAGCAAGAACGCTTGTACTTTGTAGAAAATTAATCTTTATTTGTAAATGGTTTTATGTTCAGAACAAGGAATGGAACCTAGGGGTTACGTCTTACGTAATAAAATCCCCGAGGTGCGATGAGTTACGTTTTTCGAACTAGTGTTTGGAACACTGAACTTTTCAAGATGATAGCAGAGAGTTTAGCAATGTTCTGTTGTTGGATTTTAAATTCCGCGCTACAACATGCATAAGGTGGCAGCCTTGAGGTTTACCGCCGTAAAGATGGCAAGAGTGAGGTTAACAATGTTCTGTTGTTGAATTTTAAATTCCGCGCTATAACATGCATAAGGTGGCAGCCTTGAGGTTTACCGCCGTAAAGATGGCAGCAGTGAGGTTAGCGACGCTCTATTGTCCTTCAAAGTGAGGTTAGGGTTCGTCAAGAAGACAGCTGTCAAAAAGCACGTGGCTATGTTTACCAAACAAGAGCACGTGGCCGTGACGTCACGGTCACGTAGTATGCCGCCTCAGCATGCAACGTTTAATGTCTACAACTACGTAGTAAACATTCTGCTATGTTCACAAGATTTTTTACACATAACTATTCTTTATGCTTTAAGTTCATTCACATAGGCTATGCTAAGATAGCAGCACAAACACATGCGAACTTTGTACATTCTAATGGAATAAGTTTAGTACTATGTGCATCATGGATACATGATGTGTGCACGCATTTAAACTTGACTATACGTAATGCTGCTGCTTTGTTTACAAGATTTTTATACATTGCTATTCTTTATGCTTTAAGTTCGTGCACACACAAGCGATAGTCGTACGCTCTGGCAGGAGAAGTTTAGTACGACAGTCGATGCATACATTATCGATAGGTGATGTGTACACGCTTTAGAACATAGCTCATCTTTATGCTTTAAGTTCGTGCACATGGGTTTGGGATACACAAAAGCGATTGCTACATGCTCTAGCGGAAGAAGTCTAGTACGATAGTCGATGCATGTAAAATCGATAGGTTATGCTAAGATAGCAGCACACTTACATGATTTTAGCACAATCTAGTGGAAAAAGTTTAGTATGATAGTCGTTTCGTGCAAAATCATTAGGTAATGTGTAAACGCTTTGAAACAAGGCTATTCTTTGTACTTTAAGTTCATGCGTACAGGTTATGCTAAGATAGCAGCACAATCTAGCGCAAGAAGTTTAGTACGAGACATGCAAAATCGATAGGTGACGTGTACACGCTTTGAAGCATGGCTATTCTTCGTACTTTAAGTTCATGGGTATAAGTTATGCTAAGATACCAGCACAATCTAGCGGAAGAAGTTTAGTACGAGATTCGATGCATGCAAAATCGATAGGTGATGTGTACACACTTTGAAACATAGCTATTCTTTGTACTTTAAGTTCATGTGTATGAGTTATGCTAAGATAGCAGCACAACCTAGCGGAAGAAGTTTTGTACGAGAGTCGATACATGTAAAGTCGATAGGTAATGTGTACACGCTTTGAAACATGGCTATTCTTTGTACCTTAAAGTCATGCGTATAGGTTATGCTAAGATAGCAGCACAATCTAGCGGAAGAAGTTTAGTATGATATTCGATACATACATTATCGATAGGTAATGTGTACACGCTTTGAAACAAGGCTATTCTTTGTACTTTAAGTTCATGCGTCTTAGATTCACAATGAAGTATTTATTTATTTTCCACCTAGTCGATACAATGATTGCCTAAGGCAATTTTTATTGGTCAAAAGTGGTACATGTTTCGTATATTATCAACATCTTCAGCCACATAACTCAGTTTAGATGAAAAATATAAAATTGACAAAGTAATGCTTTAGAGGAAGTGTCCTTGAAATTAACATAAGATTGACAAGATTAAAACAAACAAATAACTCAAGAGAAAATATATAAATTATTTCTACAATAGAAAGCAGTCGTCAAGGAAACACTTGTACAATATTCCATAGAGAAATTGTCCTAATAAATATTCTTTTCTTAATAATCCATGAAAAAAGATCAATTTCTAAATTAAAAATTATACATTTTATAAGTAATTATCGAAATGAAGAAATGTATAATTTTTAATTTAGAAATTGATCTTTTTTCATGGATTATTAAGAAAAGAATATTTATTAGGACAATTTCTCTATGGAATATTGTACAAGTGTTTCCTTGACGACTGCTTTCTATTGTAGAAATAATTTATATATTTTCTCTTGAGTTATTTGTTTGTTTTAATATTGTCAATCTTATGTTAATTTCAAGGACACTTCCTCTAAAGCATTACTTTGTCAATTTTATATTTTTCATCTAAACTGAGTTATGTGGCTGAAGATGTTGATAATATACGAAACATGTACCACTTTTGACCAATAAAAATTGCCTTAGGCAATCATTGTATCGACTAGGTGGAAAATAAATAAATACTTCATTGTGAATCTATTGAAGTGCGATACGGACCATGAAGCTGATTTTATGTAATCATGCGTCTTAGTTATGCTCGCGATAGTCGATGCATGTAAAATCGATAGGTTATGCTAAGATAGCAGCACACTTACACGATTTTAGCACAATCTCGTGGAAGAAGTTTAGTACGAGAGTCGATGCTTGCAAAATCATTAGGTAATGTGTACACGCTTTGAAACAAGGCTATTCTTTGTACTTTAAGTTCATGCGTCTTAGTTATGCTAAGATGGCAGCACAATCTATCTGAAGAAGTTTTGCACGAGAGTCGATACATGCAAATTCGATAGTTGATGTGTACACGCTTTGAAACATGACTATTCATTGTACTTTAAGTTCATGGGTATAGGTTATGCTAAGATAGCAGCACAATCTAGCGGAAGAAATTTAGTACGATATTTGATGCATGCAAAATCAATAAGTAATGTGTACCCGCTTTGAAACATGGCTATTCTTTGTACTTTAAGTTCATGTGTATAAGTTACGCTAAGATAGCAGCACAACCTAGCGGAAGAAGTTTAGTACGATATTTGTTGCATGCAAAGTCGATAGGTAATGTGTACACGCTTTGAAACATGCCTATTCTTTGTACCTTAAGGTCACGCGTATAGGTTATGCTAAGATAGCAGCACAATCTAGCGGAAGAAGTTTAGTACAAGAGTCGATGTGTGCAAAATCGATAGGTGATGTGTACACGCTTTGAAACATGGCTATTCATTGTACTTTAATTTTATGGGTATAGGTTATGCTAAGATAGCAGCACGATCTAGCGGGTGAAGTTTAGTTCGATGGTCGATGCATGTAAAATCGATAGGTCATGTGTACACGCTTTGAAACATAGCAATTCATACTGCTGCTCTGTTCTCAAGACTTTTAAGCATAGCTAACCCTAATACTGCTCTTAACGACGTCGAGCTAAGGATTGATTACGTGACCGTGACGTCACGACCACGTGCTCTTGTTTGGTAAACATAGCCACGTGCTTTTTTGACAGCTGTCTTCTTGACGAACCCTAACCTCACTTTGAAGGACAATAGAGCGTCGCTAACCTCACTGCTGCCATCTTTACGGCGGTAAACCTCAAGGCTGCCACCTTATGCATGTTATAGCGCGGAATTTAAAATTCAACAACAGAACATTGTTAACCTCACTCTTGCCATCTTTACGGCGGTAAACCTCAAGGCTGCCACCTTATGCATGTTGTAGCGCGGAATTTAAAATCCAACAACAGAACATTGCTAAACTCTCTGCTATCATCTTGAAAAGTTCAGTGTTCCAAACACTAGTTCGAAAAACGTAACTCATCGCACCTCGGGGATTTTATTACGTAAGACGTAACCCCTAGGTTCCATTCCTTGTTCTGAACATAAAACCATTTACAAATAAAGATTAATTTTCTACAAAGTACAAGCGTTCTTGCTGATAGCGATCGACGAGGTTGTTGCACCTTTAGCCCTTTAGCCCATTAGCCCTTTAGCCCATTAGCCCTTTAGCCCATTAGCCCTTTAGCCAAGGAATGTGCGGTAAGGAGGAGGAAGAGTCCTTTCATCCTTTTTGCTCTTCTGACAAGATGTAACCCCTGGGTTCCATACCCTATCACGATTTTTTTTCAGCTATGTTTATGCGATAACTTGTTCGACTGATTTTTACACACAAGACGAATGATGGAAGGTAAATAATTTGAAGTTATACTTTGGCCACATCGTTTACCGAGCGAGTTAGCTGCGCAAATCATCAAAATTGTACTTTTGCTCTGAACACATCAAACAATGTTCTGATCATATCTTGAGGTTAACAACATCGATTACAGTGTTCGATTCTAGTCTTGTTATGTTTCATTCTGATCTTCTTAGAACAAGGGTACCCCCTAACATGTTCTAAATACATGTTGTATTGAGTACAGTGTTCGATTCTAGTCTTGATCACTTATTTCGTGTTCTGAACACATCGATCAATGTTCTGATCACATGTTGTATCGAGTACAGTGTTCGATTCTAGTCATGATCACTTATTTTGTGTTCTGAACACATCAATCAATGTTCTGATCACATGTTGAAGTTAACAACATCGATTACAGTGTTCTGTTCTAGTCTTGTTATGTTTCAATCTGATCTTCTTAGAACAAGCGTATCCCCTGACATATTCTAAACACATGATGTATTGAGTACAGTGTTCGATTCTAGTCTTGATCACTTATTTTGTTTTCTGAACGCATCAATCAATGTTCTGATCACATGTCGTATCGAGTACAGCGTTTGATTCTACTCTTCTTATGTTTCGAAAGTCTAAACATGCACAATAATGTTATCGCTGCACGCGCTTGCCTTCGCGATGCAGGTTTAAACTTGTTCGATATAAAGCTATGCCTTGACATAAGAGGCGGAGGAGGAGGTAGAGAAGGAGGAGGAGGAGGGGGAGGAGGAGGAGGAGGAGCATGATAAGGCCTTAACAGCCTATGTATAGTCGCCATTGTTTAAGGATGATAGCTGTCAAAAGAATTTTTCAAATTATCCACCACCACATTTCAGCTAAAGAGGGCAGCAGGGCGCTCTGTTGATTAAGCACATAGAATTTCAAATTGCCCTCCACCGCATGCATAACAGCAGCTGTTAAATCATTGGTCAGAAAAATTTTGTCCGTTTTGCTCTACGATGCATCGTTTTCGAGAATTTTAACATTTTGCATTTAAGCCTCCAAATTTAATGAATCGAACTAGCACGACACGTTAGCCTCTAAGCTAAGAGCAGCAGCCATCTTGCGCAAGCACCCTTAAAGTGTCTCATAAGGAGTTGTGTATAGCCGCCATCTTGCGTCCGCCATCTTGCGCAAGCATCCTTAGGGCGTCTCTAGTCATCTTGTGCAAGGACCCTTAAGCCACCTCATAAGAGCAACCGCCATCTTGCGCAAGCATCTCTAGGGCGTCTCATAAGGAGCCATGTATAACCGCCATCTTGCGCAAGCATCCCAAGGGAGTCTATGTATAGCGGTTATCTTGCATAAGCACCTTTAAGGAGTCATGTATAGCCACCATCTTGTGCAATTAGCGTCGAGAGATAGCTGATGTAGAATTTTTCTTTTTAAATTATCCGCCACCATATTTCAAAAGGAGCCATGTATAACCGCCATCTTGCGCAAGCATCCCAAGGGAGTCTATGTATAGCGGCCATCTTGCATAAGCACCTTTAAGGAGTCATGTATAGCCACCATCTTGTGCAATTAGCGCCGAGAAATGGCTGCTGTAGAATTTTTCTTTTTAAATTATCCGCCACCATATTTCAACTAAAGAGTGTAGCACTGAGGTTTGCGATGTAAGATGGCGGATGACAGCTGACAAAAAAGCGCGTGAGTTTGTTTACTAAACAAGAGCACGTGGAATTTACCGCCACCACATAGATGGCAGCACGGTGCTCAAAGATGGCGGATGACAGCTAACAGAACTTTTCAAATTGCCCGCTACTACAGAGAGCAGCACGGTGCTCTGTAGATTAAAGATGGTGGATGACAGGTGATGAAATTACCCGCATGATAGCAGCACAGTGCTCTATTGATTAAAGATGGTGGATGACAGCTGTCAAAAAAAGCACGTGGCTTTGTTTACTAAACAAGAGCACATAGATTTTTTCAAATTGCCGCCACCACATTTCAAAGGTATCTAGCTAAAGAGCGCAGCACAGAGGTTTGTGATGCAAGATGGCGGATGACAGCTGTCAGAAAAAAGCACGTGAGTTTGTTTCCAAACAAGAGCATGTAGAATTTTTCAAATTGCCGCCACTACGTAGAGGGCAGCACGGTGCTCTCATGATTAAAGATGGCTGCTGTCACGTGGAATTGCCTGCCACCACAGGTATCTAGCTAAAGAGGGCAGCACGGTGCTCAAAGATGGCTGCTATCAAAAAGCATTTTCCAAATTATCCGTCACCACATTTCAAAGGTAAGTAGCTAAAGAGGGCAGCACTGTGCTCTATAGATTAAAGATGGTGGATGACAGCTGTCAAATAAAAGCACGTAGATTTGTTTATCTCACGCTAGTGAGGTTAAGTTGGTAGCACTAAGGTTTAGGCCCGTTAAGATGGCAGCACTGCGGATGACAGCTGTGACGAATTTACATCTACTACGATAAAGAGGGCAGCACTGTGCTCTATAGATTAAAGATGGCGGATGTCAGCTGTCAAGAAAGCACATGGCTTTGTTTCCAAACAAGAGCACGTAGAATTTGCCGCCACCACATTTCAAAGGTAAGTAGCTAAAGAGGGCAGCACGGTGCTCTCTGGATTAAAGATGGCGGATGACAGCTGTCAAAAAAAAGCGCATGGGTTTGTTTCCAAACAAGAGAATGTAGAATTTTTCAAATTGCCGCCACCACATAGAGGGCAGCACGGTGCTCTCTTGATTAAAGATGGCTGCTGTCACGTGAAATTGTCTGCCACCACAGGTATCTAGCTAAAGAGGGCAGCACGGTGTACAAATATGGCTGCTGTCAAAAAGCATTTTTCAAATTATCCGCCACCACATTTCAAAGGTAAGTAGCTAAAGAGGGCAGCACTGTGCTCTATAGATTAAAGATGGCGGATGACAGCTGTCAAAATACACGTGGCTTTGTTTACCTCACGCTAGTTAGGTTAAGTTGGTAGCACTAAGGTTTAGACCCGTCAAGATGGCAGCACTGCGGATGACAGGTGACGAATTTTGCAGCTACTGCGATAAAGAGGGCAGCACAGTGCTTTGTGGTTTAAAGATGGCGGATGACAGCTGTCAAAAAGCACGTGGCTTTGTTTACCTCTCGCTAGTTAGGTTAAGTTGGTACCACTAAGGTTTATTCCCGTCAAGATGGCAGTACTGAGGTTTGCGATGCGTTGTTGTCTGTCAAAAAGCACGTGGCTTTGTTTACAAATCGGTCAAAAAGCACGTGGCTGTCAAAAAACACGTGGCTTTGTTTACCTCATGCTAGTTAGGTTAAGTTAGCACTACTGGGGTTTAGGCCTGTCAAGATGGTAGTACTGAGGTTTGCGATGCGTTGTTGTCGATGACAGCTGTCAAAAAGCACGTGGCTTTGTTTACAAATCTGTCAAAAAGCACGTGGCTGTCAAAAAGCACGTGGCTTTGTTTACCTCGCGCTTGTGAGGTTAAGTTGGCACTACTGAGGTTTAGGCCCGTCAAGATGGCAGTACTGAGGTTAGCGGTGCGTTGTTGTCTGTCAAAAAGCACGTGGCTTTGTTTATCTCGCGCTAGTTAGGTTAAGTTGGCAGCACTGGAAGAGGCCTCTGGCTGAGGTGGAGGAGGCCACTGGGAGGCCACTGGCTGAGGAGGAGGAGGAGGTGGCCACTGGGAGGCCACTGGCTGAGGAGGAGGAGGAGGCCACTGGCTGAGGAGGAGGCCTCTTCCGAGAGCCGGAGGAGGAGGAGGCCGCCGAACCATCCAATTATACTACTCAAGAGGAGCTCCTGTTTTGTCAAATAATCTCCTTAAGAGGTACCATGCACCAATCTAAGGAGCTTATATTTTAATTTCGCTAGGAAAAATTGATACGGTACCAAACACATCCTCCTCGTGCTAGTTTCAGGTATCGTACTCTTATTTTAAAAATAACAGTTTGCTATCTGTTGTAACGTTCATAACACCCAAAAAAATCTCAAAACTGGAAGATGTTACAGACATCAAAATTGTTATTCGGAAACTCCGTTAAAAATAAAGAAACAGGTGTTTTCTTGTTCGGAAATTGCACTTAACAGGGGATGAACAGAAGTGAGAAGGGGGCGAATTTTTAAAATGAGTATGCCCTGTATCAAGGGTATATCTAAAAAATGTAACATTCTACAGACGTGAAAATTGGTATTTTGAACTAAAGTTACACGCATAATTTGTTTTTGTAAAATTCACTTCAATAAAAGTGAAAAGGGAATGAATTTTCAAAATGAGCATATCAACAGTATATCTAAAAAAATTGACAGGTTAAAGACGTTAAAATCGTATTATTAATCTCTTTAAAAATAATAACACGATATCTTGTTTTCCGAAAAACCGCTTTAGGGGGGTTAAATGGACTGAAATTGGGTTTAAATTATTTTTATTAGGATACAGATATTTAAAAAATTTAAGATGTCACAGACTTGAAAATTGGTATTTGAATGTCCATTAAAAATAAAGAAAAACGTATTTTTTGCTTTCGGAAAATCTACTTAAGGGGGCTTGAAAAGAAGTGAAATAGAGGTTGAAGTATTTTCATTATGATACTTACCTACATAAATAAACTCGTAACGACCGTGCGTCTGTATATTGACTATTTTGGCGAAATTATCGTAGGCTACAGTTATCCGTTTCAGGTGCAATAATGACCATCTGCATATATTTATGCTTTCATTTCCTTAAAGTACTCACTTTTGCCCCTCTCCCCAAAATCAAGACAGCGGCAAAATCTGCCAGACAAGCTATAAAATTGAGATTTGGAAAAATTATAGGTTTTAGCCTGCACCGACGGAAAAATTCCAAGATTTTTCACTTTTAATCCCCGGAAAATTTCGAAATGGAGGCAATTTTAATGACGGTGCAGATCTTCTTTTCGATGTATTTCCTGTCTAAACGGTAACTCCTATCACCAAACGGATGGGACAATCTAACTCAGTACAAAGAGATCTACAACATTGGTTCTGTGACATTTTGTCATATCTCTATCCAATATGCGCTAGATTTGGCTGTGTTTCTCGACTGTACGCAAATTTTGCAGTTATTTCACGTATAATTCATAGTTTGACTCACTTATTGGAAAGACAGAATCGTCAGATTCTGAAATATATAAGCCAAATTCTATGTTTCAAGCTGTCACATAAGTATCCGGAAAGTAATGCAGTGTGTAAAAACTGTACCCAAATTTCTCCCTATTCACACTTTCTAACTCAGTCTAACCCATAAATAGCGGAGATAAGGGATCAACCATTAGGCCGATACAAGAGGCTTCTTATTGTGCAATTCGTTTGTTCATATAGCGTACCTTTTAGCAGGAGTTAATCTGTAAATGAAAGTCTTCAATATGTAAACATGCCTCTACTTTCGTATGTCGATCTCTATATTATTAATTGAAGTCGATTTGTGGCGATCTAGAAGGGGTGTGCCTGCTATTATGATTAATACTTTACAAACCTATAGTGTCCGTCAGCAGGAGGGCGTTTGGTATTGTAATCAATACTCCCCACTTCGACTTTGACTGGCAGTAGCAGTGAGGTGCTTCTCCAACTCCTGTGTAACTGGCCTTATAAGGAGGGGCGACCATTAAATGAATCCGTTTCGGATTTGACTGAAGAAGGCAAGGGAGCGTACAATTTTATTCAAAACCGTTTATGTTTGGAAGTAGGAAAAGGGGCCTGCTATTGTAAAGAAAACTCCCCATGTCGATTGTGACCGCACAGTAAACAAGAGTGCCTTCTATTACAATGAAAACATCCCCACTCGTTTGTGAATGGCAGTAGGTAAGTGAGCTTGACATTATCATCACAACTCCGCAACTCGCACTATGCATTGGAAACAACGTATGTGGACTTCCCCATGCTGTTTCTTGGATAACGCTAAGAAACATGCAATTTAAAAAAATCTTTTTAATTGCGTGAACAGTAATTCTCTTCGACATCCGTATATAATGTAGAATACCATAACGAAGCACGAGTATATTTGCTAATACATGGATAATTATAATACAAGATTTTATTGAAAATGAGCAGGGATGTTGGGGACAACACAAACACCCAGCCTCCGGGCTATTGGAATTAACCAATGAAGGTTAAAATCCCCGACCCGGCCGGGAATCGAACCTGGGATCTTCTGAACCGAAGGCCATTACGCTGACCATTCAGCCAACGAGTCGGGCAAACTCGTATCCTCATCCCGAGGTGGTGCAGCCCTTTCCAGGCACACCCCCAATGGAGGTGAGCTGCATGTACCATTTCAACCACATACCAGCCCTCCTGCCATTCCTAAATTTCTGACACTACCGGAAATCGAAACCGGGCCTCCGTGGACGGCAGCATTAACCATTACTCTACGGAGGCGGACACTGAAAACGGTTACAAGCTACGACACAGTTCCGTACCCGATGAGATGTCCTCGAGTACCACACTTTGAATACCACTGGTTTCGAGGACACTGTGTGTATGTTAAAATGCATATGTCGCTGAATATGGCCCGTGAACAACAAGATTATTCACACCACAGTGGCCGTATCTTATGAATATCCTAGTATATTGCCCTTTTCTTTTCAGGCCAAGAGCTTTAGGCTGTTTTCTTCATATCTCTCAGGAGTAAAATAAAAATTTCAAACGGCTGCCGTGTTCCCTGCTGGAACGTAACTTCCGCTGAGTTTGACCCAGACAAACTAATACGGCTCTTCTGCCTGTGTACGAAGGTTTTACGTTTTACGACTGTAGTCGTCCTCGACACAGCAATTCAAGTCACCCGGAAGAATTGGATGTGTTTCATGGTGTACTGGACTTGTATTTTACGTACTCCTCTGGGAATGTTCTGTCGCGTTCGATAAGGCTCGCTGGCGGTTCAGCTTCGTAAAGTACGTCATATCAGGAGATTGCAAAGGACGTAAACCGTTCCTTAAGAGACTTTAATGACGGGGCTTGCTTTGCGAAGCATTAGCAGAATGACACTCTTTAACGCTTACGAGAGCTGGCACGTACCCTATCTATGCGAATTTCACGACTAAAATACCGACATAAAAGGAGCACGGATATTGTAATTTCGTGCGAGGGAATTTGATATTACACACGCACTCTGGAATTTGAAATTAGTGCCGCTCTTGGCTATGGGATGTCAACTAGGTACAAAGAATTGTTGACCGTGATGTCGCAAGCCTCTTGCAAGGAGTAGCAACACATCTAATAAATCTTGGTATGCAAGAGAAGTATAAATATTTGGTCACCGCCTGTCAATGAGATTAAAGATGCTGAAGGTCGTCCGTTCAGTGCGGTACAAGTGCATTAGTTATGTATTTGAGTGGGTTTGGCAGACTGATATATAATAGCACTTTATGACTCGTTGAGGAAAGCAGCAGGAAACTACCTCACTTTTTAAATCCCTAGTACGCCTCTTTAGTGACTCCTAGACTATTTATGACAGCTGACGGTGAATCTGTTGAGGATCCAACATACCTTCAGGCTGAAGACTTAACGTACATAAAGGTGGGTATCTCACATTTTCCGTCTGATACACTGCCTCCGAGAACCTTCATATTTCCTTACGTTTTCACTCACAATCGTACATGAATTATTGGGGTTATACCAGAAGTTAACAGGCATTTACTGTATATATTATCATAAAGTTCATATTTTGAATGGCAATTACACGTGTTTACGTCGCACGGACACAGGTAGGTCTTATGGAAATGATGGGATAGGAAAGGTCTAGGAGTGGAAAGGAAGCGACTAAGGTACAGCACCAGCATTTGCCTGGTGTGAAAATGGGAAATCACAAAAACGTTCTGAATTGTTCAGATCAGTAGACGCTTACATTCCTCCTATGTATGTATGTTTAGTCCTCAGCCCTAAGGCTGGTTGGATCCTCAACAGCTCTGCCACCGGCTGCCGTAGATGACCCGGGCATCACAGAAGAGGTGCACTAGTGAAATGAGGAGTGAGGTAGTTTCCCGTTGCTTTTCTCACTGAGCCAGAAGTTGCTATTACATATCAGTCTGCCAAGCCCACTGAAATGTATGCACCAACCGACCCTATGAGCAAGATCTTCACTCCATTCATGGCGGGGACTGGCTGCAGAAGGAATGGCATTACTAGCATTGTTCATACCTCAGTCACTTTCATATTGTCAAAGCCAAGGATAAGACAGAGACAGATCAATGAAAGGAACAAAATTGCTCTAGCCCATACCAGAAGACATAGTGCACTGAAAACACTAGGTCCCGCCAGCAAAGCCATAAATTCCTCCTATGTTCTTTAATATAACTATCAATAGATTTGCACTAATGGCTCCATAAAGGTAAAGTACTTAAGTAAATCACAGTCGTTGACAGAATTTGAATCTCGACTATTAACATCGAAGTTTCTTAATCGTATACTGGATAGTAAACGCCTTATTTTGAAAAGTTCTCAACAACGATTTGATTTCTGCATCCAAGGTTATCATCAAGTTTAAAAAATATTTGTGTGATTTTGAATACATCATTGCAGTTATTTCCAAGCTGTGTTACTTCAGCTCCGAAGACTACTAATTTTTAAGATAGTTATATACAGTAGTTAGGATCAGCAATATGGACACATCTCCATTTCTTGAGAGCTCCCGATATCACTTGAGTGAAAAAGAAAGCCATTTGAATATAATAGTTTGGTAACCTTTCCCATTAAAGTTAAACAGCTAGAAGGCCTGAATATCTGCAGCTATAGCTACAGTAATTTTTGAAAATAATTCGGTAATAATGAAAATGGGATGAAGGACAGGAATATCTTATAGCAAAAATTTATTGACTTAGAGGAAACTGGAAGTTGCTTGCGGACTGTTTGGTACACGCAGCCATTTAGGAACGAGGAGAATGAAATGGCAGAACAAAATAAGGAGAAGAGGAAGTGCAAGGAGAAAAATGAAATAATGTGTTAACACAGGGAACTCTTCCATAAAATAACGTGATTTTTGCTTTTTTTTTTTTTTTTTTTTTTTTTTTTTTTTTTAGGATGGGTGTCAGTATTTAAAAATAAATGTAATATGATTCAAATTTCTTTCACATATTCGAGGGTGTCTGCAAAAAGGAAAGTGAAATGAAATGAAATGAAATGAAATGTCGTATGGCTTTTAGTGCCGGGATATCCCTGGACGGGTTCGGCTCGCCAGGTGCAGGTCTTTCTATTTGACGCCCGTAAGCGACCTCCGCGTCGTGATGAGGATGAAACGATGATGAAGACAACACATACACCCAGACCCCGTGCCGTTGGAAATAACCAATTAAGGTTAAAATCCCCGACCCGGCCGGGAATCGAACCCGGGACCTTCTGAACCGAAGGCCAGTACGCTGACCGTTCAGCCAACGAGTCGGACAACAAGAAATGTATTTAATGAAATGCAAACAAAAGGTTAATTGACATTAATTTATTCTTAAATATGAGAGACCTTAGATTACGTTTTTCAAAGGAAACGCATACATGAACTTTGTACCTGATTTATGATATCCAAGAAGGTAAATTGCGGTTTCACGTGGTAAAATTGACGCAAGCATTCTATTAGTGGCAGGCTTCTCATTATTTTTAGCTGTTGCCTTCGTACAAAAGGATAAATTTAGACTCCAGCGTGTGCTTTCTTTAAGGTAAAGCTCTAAAAATAATACAATTACCTCAAAGATCGATATCTCGATGAGTTAGAAACATTGCTCGCTTAACAGCTCTGCGGAGCATATAAAGCGGTTAACCTTGTATCGACTAGTTAAACTTTGCATACAAATGTCCTTCCCTGTGAACCCTCGCTTAAAGTGACACTCTTTTTTTAAGTTCTTGAATTAAAATTTCAACCCCGATGTAATAATAATAATAATAATAATAATAATAATAATAATAATAATAATAATAATGTCTGTGGTGCAGTGGTTAGTGTGATTAGCTGCCACCCCCGCAGATCCGGGTTCGATTTCCGGATTTGCCACGAAATCGGCAATGGGCATAGTACGAGGAGTTCAAGTCGGTAGGGGGTTTTCGATTCCCACCTCGGCGATCATCGAAGCTGTTTTCCGTGATTTCCCCACTTATCCTTAAGGCAGTCCGCCTCTGTGGTGTAGTGGTTAGCGTGATTAGCTGCCACCCCCGGAGGCCCGGGTTCGATTCCCGGCTCTGCCACGAAATTTGAAAAGTGGTACGAGCGCTGGAACGGGGTCCACTCAGCCTCGGGAGGTCAACTGAGTAGAGGTGGGTTCGATTCCCACCTCAGCCATCCTGGAAGTGGTTTTCCGTGGTTTCCCACTTCTCCTCCAGGCAAATGCCGGGATGGTACCTAACTTAAGTCCTCGGCCGCTTCCTTCCCTCTTCCTTGCCTATCCCTTCCAATCTTCCCATCCCTCCACAAGGCCCCTGTTCAGCATAGCAGGTGAGGCCGCCTGGGCGAGGTACTGGTCATACTCCCCAGTTGTATCCCCCGACCAAGAGTCTGAAGCTCCAGGACACTGCCCTTGAGGCGGTAGAGGTGGGATCCCTCGCTAAGTCCGAGGGAAAAACCGAACCTGGAGGGTAAACGGATGATGATGATGATCCTTAAGGCAAATGCTGGGATGGTACCTAACTTAACTCCGCGGCCCCTTCCTTCTCTCTTCTTTGTCTGTCTCTTCCAATATTCCCATTCCACGTAAGAGCCTGTTCAGAATACCAGGTTAAGCCGCCTGAGCGAGATACTAGTCCTTCCCAAGTAGTATCACCGACCAAATGTCCCACGCCCCAGGACACTGCCCTTGAGGCGGTAGAGGTGGGATTCGTCGCTGAGTCCGGTAGAAAACCAACCCTGGAGGGTAAACGGTTCAAATAATGATATAATAATAATAATAATAATAATAATAATAATAATAATAATAATAATAATAATAATAATAATAATGTTAAATACATACAGGCAAGGAAGGCCACTGGAGCAAAGGGTGGTAAAGGCATCCGCAAATCGTAACCCCACAACTGTAGAGTGGGTTGTACTATGCCCAGCCCCATTCATCCCCAGGAATTAACCTGGTAGGCCCTACTTATTTTTGGTTTTGTCTGGGAACATATCAGGGCCTCGTACCTTTCTAGAAGTCTTGTTTCTAATTTTGAAGCAGAATGCGTCTGCAGATTAGGATTCGTACTTGGACACTGAGCGGTACAAAAACTAGAAAGTTTTCGAATCGAAAGAATTTCTGGAAAACACGTGAGACAAAAGTGTTCAATATCTCATTGTAAATAGGAACGACCAGTGTACTTATCAATAAGGGTCTAAATTTGATATGACGTCATCAGGTTATACAAGAGTGCTGCCGTCTAGAGGTACTAAAATCGCCTTGCCGCGTGGCTAACAATTAGTGTAGCTCTGGGCTCCGCATGGTAACAAGTGATATGAGATATCGGGTGATTCTTTTGTGAGTTCTATAAGAATACGGTTAAGGAATATCGAATAGTGAACATTTGAGGAGATTGTGCTTTGAAAAGGTGCGAAGATGTTCTTTGTTTCAATTTTGTCCAGTAGGAGTTATTTAACGTGCCAAAATCTATTGATACAGAGGTGGGATAAGCACCCTGAAATGCCACCAAACTCAGTCGGAGTCGAACCCGTTATTTTCAAGCCAGAAGGTCAACGGCTAACAGAATGCACCTCTGCCGTCAACATCAGACTATACACATAGAATATTTTGAAGATCGCTGTGAACATGTAAACAGTTCTTTGACGTTAGGTTGTATGACAGATAAAGATAAATCTATGGAGATACTGTCCAGATTGGCCCTGGCTTACAAACCGACCAGTGACCTGCAGATTATGAGGTGATATGTGGTCAGCGCGTTGAATCCTCTCAGCTGTTATTTGTATCTTCCATACCTGGGCCGTTGTCTCACCGTCATATAGCTCCTCAACTGTTTTCATGTAGGTTGAGTGGACCACGAACCAACCCACAGATCCAGGCAACATCTTTGATATACCGGGATTCGAACGCGAAGCCTCCCGGAATAAAAAAGCTTGCTACCTCTAGGTCGTGGGGTCGGCAGGTAAAGCTGTATGTCTGTTAAGGCGCCTGTACACTGTAGCGAAATATCTAGCTAGAATAGGCGCTTTCTAGCGAGGCTACTCTACTAGTGCGTGTACACAGCGGGATAATTTACTCTTAAGTGCGCCCAGTATCCAGTATTCGGGAGATCGTGGGTTCGAGCCCCACTGTCGGCAGCCCTGAAGATGATTTTCCGTGGTTTCCCATTTTCACACCAGGCAAATGCTGGTGCTGTACCTTAATTAAGGCCACGGTCGCTTCCTTCCCAGTCCTAGCCTTTTCCTGTCCCATCGTCGTCATAAGACCCATCTGTGTCGGTGCGACGTAAAGCCAATAGAAAAAAAGAATTTACTCTCGATAGAGCGATAGTAGAGTATCGCTAGGGTAGCGCTAGCTAGGCCGCTCTGCTGTCTGTGTACACTGACCTGACCGTCAGGCTGAGTTCTGGTTAGTGTTGACTGAGAGGTAGATGTGTCCGACCGAAGAAATCGCGTCGCTGCTGCTATTGTCGTACTGATCTTGCTTAAGATACAAAGTTCAAGAAGGGGAAAAAGAATACGGATGAGGAACCGGACAGCAAAAAGAAAATAAGAAGGACCACATGTAAAGTTGCTGAGGGAATTAACTACTGAAGACATGAATTCATATGTGAATTTCGTACTAATGTGTAATAAGGATTTCCAGTGTTTGCTTGCAATAATTACTCCAAAAATTAGAAAGCAGGATACACGTCTCAGAAAAGCAATTTCACAGTCAGAGTGACTCCTTCTGGCACTAAGATTTCTTGCTACAGGAATGTAAGATAAAATAATTCATTAAATTAGATACATATAAATTTTATTTTTAAATTAACTTTTAGTTGACGGTCTATATACACTTTTAATGAACAGGTCCATAATTCAGGATGTCACTCTACAACTTCAATCAACTGATAAGACTTATATTTCCCCACACACTACTCATCTCGTCTTTTCCATTTGCACGCACTTAAAAAATCTGTCACTCTTTGCTTCTAGAGCATGAGGTCTATACGACCGCGTGAATAGACCTAGATCAGTCTAGCTAGCGGTTGCTCTCTCTGGCGATACTAGCTAGAACTTTTCAAACGCGAGCTCCCAGCGAGCTCAAGTACTGTGCACACACGCAGAGTTCCGTTAGAGAGCTCTAGCAAGGGCAACTCTAGCGGGAAAAGTCTACAGTGTACAGGCGCCTTAAGACTGTCAACCCGGAGGTTGGCTGCATCCCCAAATGGGACCACCAAAGGTTAAAAATATAAAAAGAACAACGATAGTGCTAAAGTGAGTCGAACGAGGCAAGATGGGGATTGATGAATTTTGCCGTTGTTTTTATCACTTGACCAGAAGGTGCTATTGCAGCAAAGCCTGTCCTGTTAGTCGACTTTTAACATCCAGACGAATAAGTCGTGCTCTGAATGTCATTACTCTGCACAACTCTTACATCAGCAGATTCTATACCGCCACAGCTGAGTCCGGGATTTCGGTGATAGCTACATTTTGTTCTGACCTGTGCCACGAGACTGCATCCATAACAAAACGGCAACAGGTGCATCTGAAGATGAAGATAGCAGAAATAATTAGGGTTGAAAGTTTCTCTAATCTCCTCTGAATATATACATATGAGCGACTCAGGCGGAGGAGAATCTGATTTTTTGAGCCCCAAGATGGTGCGTTCATTCACCGTTCAGTCCGATAATATTTCTAGATGCTTTAATATACAAGTGTCGTGTTGACAGATTTACCGGTACACAAAAGAACTCCTGTGAAATAACACTTCTAGCACGTCGTGAGTCTGAAAATAATAACAGAAAATAATGATTTTTGGGACATTAAACCTGTAGCATTATCATTATCTTGCTACTATGAATAATGGATAACCTCTAAATCTCTACTATCTCCCGGGTGCACGCTCACAGCTGCGCGGCTCTAACCAAAAAGAATCTTCGAACGAATTCGATAGTTCAGCCCCGTGAGAAAAAATTCTATGACTAATGTAGTGTATAACCCCTATCAATTTAATGCAATGAGTACATTTAATGAAAAGTAACAAGTGAGAGTTAGTATATTATGTTGTTACGTGCCAGCACTGTGGTAACTCCTTTCAGTACTTCCTGGAAGGAGCTAGTGAGTTAGACGACCGGGGATCTTCCAACTAGCCTGCAGGACAGGGCCGGTCTTTGTGTGTATTGTTCTTGTCGGCCGGCTTATAGCGAATATTCCAGTACACATCACACGCGCTATAAAATATAGGAAAGGTAGTCGCGGACAGTAGGTCAGTGTTGGGCTCCGTGGTGGAGTCAGTGTTAGTCACTGTGGGACTCGGTGTTGGAGTCAGCGTGAGACCCAGTGTGTTGGGGTCTGGTGGCTGGGCTCAGAGCGACAGAGGTGTTGGCTGTCGCTAGTGTCCCATCGAGGTCTGGCCGAGGAATTGTGGCTGTTATTACATCGGAGTCTCGAATGGGTAGCTGGACGGAAGACGGCGTATGGTACAGAAGACTGTGAGCCGTCTTAGAGTACTGTATGCGTGTACTTCTGTGGACTGATCGTCAGCAGCTATCGTGAGTATTTTCTTTATGCTAGGGGCTTTACGTCGCACCGACACAGATAGGTCTTATGGCGACGATGGGATAGGAAAGGCCTAGGAGTTGGAAGGAAGCGGCCGTGGCGTTAATTAAGGTACAGCCCCAGCATTTGCCTGGTGTGAAAATGGGAAACCACGGAAAACCATTTTCAGGGCTGCCGATAGTGGGATTCGAACCTACTATCTCCCGGATGCAAGCTCACAGCCGCGCGCCTCTACACGCACGGCCAACTCGCCCGGTATATCGTGAGTATAATTGCAACTTTGTTAATAGTCGTAGTCTTGTGCTGAGAATTACCCTGCTGTTTAACAATGCTGAGCTCTTGCTGTTTAGTTGCTCACAGTGTTTGACTGTGTGAATAACTGGACTGTATCTCTGGAGTCGATAAAAAGAACAGCCATCATGTGTTGTGTGGCGAGTAGCGGTCTGCACGCAGCTGCTGTACGGGGTGGCTGGACTTAGAAAGAGAATGTAACGCGAGCCAGTGAATGGGACTAAAGCCTTCTCAGGTAATTACAACGAGTTGGGACTCCCTGCTATGTGTAAAGAAGAGGGACTTGCTAAATAGACAGCAATTAGTGTGGCCGTTCATGGTTGTATGTGTATAAATACACTGACTGACAGAGCAAATGCAACACCAAGAAGGAGTGGTCAGAACTTTATGCCAATTGCAGGGTAGACTGACGTAACTGAGGTATGCTCATGATGTGAAATGCGCCGCTGTGCTGCGCACGTAGCGAACGATAAATAGGACACGGCGTTGGCGAATGGCCCACTTCGTACCGTGATTTCTCAGCCGACAGTCATTGTAGAACGTGTTGTCGTGTGCCACAGGACACGTGTATAGCTAAGAATGCCAGGCCGCCGTCAACGGAGGCATTTCCAGCAGACAGACGACTTTACGAGGGGTATGGTGATCGGGCTGAGAAGGGCAGGTTGGTCGCTTCGTCAAATCGCAGCCGATACCCATAGGGATGTGTCCACGGTGCAGCGCCTGTGGCGAAGATGGTTGGCGCAGGGACATGTGGCACGTGCGAGGGCTCCAGGCGCAGCCCGAGTGACATCAGCACGCGAGGATCGGCGCATCCTCCGCCAAGCGAAGGCAGCCCCGCACGCCACGTCAACCGCCATTCTTCAGCATGTGCAAGACACCCTGGCTGTTCCAATATCGACCAGAACAATTTCCCGTCGATTGGTTGAAGGAGGCCTGCACTCCCGACGTCCGCTCAGAAGACTACCATTGACTCCACAGCATAGACGTGCACGCCTGGCATGGTGCCGGGCTAGAGCGACTTGGATGAGGGAATGGCGGAACGTCGTGTTCTCCGATGAGTCACGCTTCTGTTCTGTCAGTGATAGTCACCGCAGACGAGTGTGGCGTCGGCGTGGAGAAAGGTCAAATCCGGCAGTAACTGTGGAGCGCCCTACCGCTAGACAACGCGGCATCATGGTTTGGGCCGCTATTGCGTATGATTCCACGTCACCTCTAGTGCGTATTCAAGGCACGTTAAATGCCCACCGTTACGTGCAGCATGTGCTGCGGCCGGTGGCACTCCCGTACCTTCAGGGGCTGCCCAATGCTCTGTTTCAGCAGGATAATGCCCGCCCACACACTGCTCGCATCTCCCAACAGGCTCTACGAGGTGTACAGATGCTTCCGTGGCCAGCGTACTCTCCGGATCTCTCACCAATCGAACACGTGTGGGATCTCATTGGACGCCGTTTGCAAACTCTGCCCCAGCCTCGTACGGACGACCAACTGTGGCAAATGGTTGACAGAGAATGGAGAACCATCCCTCAGGACACCATCCGCACTCTTATTGACTCTGTACCTCGACGTGTTTCTGTGTGCATCGCCGCTCGCGGTGGTCCTACATCCTACTGAGTCGATGCCGTGCGCATTTTGTAACCTGCATATCGGTTTGAAATAAACATCAATCATTCTTCCGTGCCGACTCTGTTTTTTCCCCAACTTTCATCCCTTTCGAACCACTCCTCCTTGGTGTTGCATTTGCTCTGTCAGTCAGTGTATGTGTGTGTACATTTATTGGGTAATCCTGAAATAAATCAGACGCCCTTTTTATTCGTAAGCATATGTTAAATTTTTGTCCGTTTAGAAGCTGAGGACAACCTGTATGGAAACTGCCTTGTAATCGGTGTCATTGTGAGGTCTTTAAAAGTGTTATCGTTATTAATTCAGTATAGTCTGTTGTACGTTTATGGTTTTGTCTAATATAGTACTCTGGTTTTTTTTCATAACGCAAGTATAGGCTCACACACGTTTGATTTCCAAGAGAAGTCCTGGAAATCTTCATGAAATCTTAATGAATATTAATGAATCTAATGAATTCCGTGAATTCAAATAACAACATATTTGTATCAAGAACAAATAATTCAGTCAGTACAGGATTATTATTATTATTATTATTATTATTATTATTATTATTATTATTATTATTATTATTATTATTATTATTATTATTATTATTAAGGTGCGGACATATCGGCACTGATAAATACAGTAAATGTATAGGCCAGTCAGACGCCCATTATTTATGCAATACCTTCTACGGATAAGCAGTGCATGTTGAGAGGCGGTTCTTTGAAATTCCTTTAAAAACGTCCCTATTCATTATTATTATTATTATTATTATTATTATTATTATTATTATTATTATTATTATTATTAAACTAGTAAATTAGTACTAGTAAACTGTGGGTTTTGTAAATAGAACACTATATTAGGAACCGATTAGGTGTATGAGAGGAAAAATTCCCCTAACTCAACTAGGGTATAGAAATCTTATGTTTAATGGAAAGTACTTTTCTTCTAAATTCCTCTTTAATTTCCTGCCTAAGAAATCCATCATCACCATGTAATATCATTGTTTCTGCATTTTCCACGATACATCGAAGGGAGCAGTTGACCTAGCAGCTGATTAAACATTAATTTATAAATTATCCTATTACACTACCAGGCAATTTTATAATGGGATGTCTAATTTTCAACATCAACTGCGTTCTTCCTTGAGCATAAATTAATGGGATTGCAAACGAGCGAATGGGCTTGACTGTTAGTTCTATTCCAGTTTGTTATCGCCTGAACGATTCGTCCCATCTCTTTGTCGCCACCCCCGTGGACCAACTCGCCAATATCCAACCGACAGTTCTCTCTATCAGACAGATGAACATAACACTTCACTACCTTCAATACACTCATCAGTGCACCTCTACCCACAGGAGTGGAAAGCTGTGCCATACTACCTAGCTATTCTCATTAGTAACTTACGGACAGGACGGAACCTTTGAATTAAATGGGTCTCCTATCAAATTGCCCACTCACAAGGGAACGGTTTGGGTTGGACCACAGCAATTGAACGTGATAGGGTGACCAATTATATCAACGTTAACTTCATGGTAATAGTTATTCTGCTGTAAAATACTATGTATCTACCTCAGTGTCGTAATACATGCATTTAACATAGCCCACCGAATATGATGTTGCGTACAAATATCGTACAATGTTTTACCTACTATGGAGCCATTTGAACTAACGTCAGGTAGCTTGGATTACAACGCATAGGACGCTTCCTTTTCATTTTTCATTTTTTAACAATTGACTTTACATCGCACGGACACAGCGAGGCATTATAGTGACGATAGGAGAGGAAAGGGCTAGGAGTGGGAAGCAAGCGACCGTGGCTTTAATTAAAGTACAGCCCCAGCATTTACTTGGTGTGAAAATGGGAAAACACGGAAAACCACCTTCAGGGCTTTCGACAGCGGGGTTCGAACCCACTATCTTCCGAATGCAAGCTCACAGCTGCGTGCCTCTAACCGCAAGGCGAACTTGTTCGGTAGGAAGCTTATTCAAGGCCGCACAACGGTGTTGTTTAAAAGGTTGTACGTATAAACATTAGGAGCAAGGCCTGTTAAAACTCCTTTTACTTATGCAACTTTTCCCATAGAGTTAATGTGTCGGCTAGATGAACCCTTCAATTCGTTGAAATCTAATCTATTAGCGTCTACTACATGGAAATCAGTTCTCTACCTAATGATCTGTTGGAGGACCTTGGAAGATATGACAAGAAACATAATACTACACCATTTAGTCTCATACAGTACAAGATGATGCTCTTGTTGTTGTTGTTGTTGTTGTTGTTGTTGATGATGATGATGATGATGATGATGATGATGATGATGATATAAAGGTATCAGGAGACTTGGCGACATGGTACACTGTCGTTAAAGAATGCTGCACTGACCTGCTGGAAATATGTTTGGTACCTCCTGCATTTCATGCGGATATGATCTGAGCCACTGTGGTTTGTTTTCAGCACGGACAATTCTAGCCAGGTGCCTCTAATCTCTATCATTAAGCCAGTGGTCAGCCATGAGCTGTTCACTGTAGTGATGGGACATTCGATTCATTTTACTGAATCGATTCATTTGATTCCGTTCACGTTCTGAATCGATACAGTGATCCGATTCACGGCTCATTGGTCACCGCTCCTACTGCATCTGTGTAGTATGTGCTGGTAAGACAGCAGCAACAGCATTCAGTGCTCGCAGCTGCCACCTGGTCTTCATACAATGAACTCCTTTCTTAGAAAAAATGCTAGTTACTCTAATACATCGAAGGTTTCCGGCGACGCAGGGTGGGAAATGTTAGGAAGGTAGCAGCCCTGGCCTGAATTAAGGTACAGTCCCAGCATTCCCTGGTGTGAAAATGGGGAAACTACGGAAAAACCATCTTAACGGCCGCCGACGGTGGGATTCGAACCTACCATCCCCCGAATGCAAGCGCATAGCCACGCGATATTAACCGCACGACAACTCACTCAGTCATTTAAAAAAAGTATTTTTCTATCAGCTGAGGATTTTTTTAAATCGTCATATTTTGTATAGGCTGCCCGAGATGTACAGTAGCCCGCTGGTTTTCTGATTCAACATACTGTTATTGCGTCTGTCCACATATGATTGAAGTCTTGTGCAACGATGTGACATATGAACTGAGAGAATACTGAGTCGTTCTTCCAAAATATAAAACAGGTACTTTTGAGTGGTCATGACTCATGAGCATGACTCATAGTCATAGGGCAGGCTAGAGTCGAGTTTAACTGTCAAATGTCAACTAAGTTATAATACTAAGATTCATTAAACTAATAAATAGTATAACCTAATAGCCTACCTACTTACTAGCTACTTCAGAATTATGTTGTGACTACCGTTTTAACACTGCAAATAAATCCATCTATTATTTAAACCTCCCTGTAAGAAGAGGACAGTGAATGCAAATGGGTATTGTTTTCAAATGAGCTGAGCTCGAGAGTCCATTATAGCATACGATTCTTTCAGTGTAGGATGGCTCACTGTATGTCTTGCTGCAGCGGAAGCTCGGCTCTCCGCGTGTCCAGTGAGCCGATAAGGAGCCGTGTGTATCGTGTGTCTCACTGAGCCGCGCTCGTTCACGATTCTTTCGATGTGCCATGATTCAGTGTCTCGCTGCAGCGGAAGCTCGGCTCCCCGTCAACGTCCAGTGAGTGCGCCACTCAGCACTGTCCGCTGGGAGTAAGCTGAATCGTGTGCCGTGAGCTCGCCGTTCCTGTGAATCGATTCACTCGGACACTTAAATGAATCGATACACTGCTTTGAATCATTCATTCAGTAGCCAACACTAGTTCACTGTGGGTTTTAATGTCTTCCACGAGGTATTCACGACACACACGTGCCACCGAGGAATGTTAACGGTTCGCACAACTTCGACGGTGGAATGTTCCGTTCAACTGACCCCTACTATCATATCCCGTTCGAATAGACGATAATTCATGTCACCTTGCCACGACAAGCACAAACGGTGTTCGCAATCACTCTGGAGATGGCAGATCATCTGGTAATTTCCTAAATGCCACGGTACGGTGGCACCATCGGCTATTACCTTTAAATATTGCAATCCCATGACTTTTACCATGTCAGTGCATTTCCTATCTAACATTCATTTCTCTTAGGTTTCTTCCAGCGGTCGAGTTGGCCGTGCGGTTAGGGTTGCTGAACTATGAGCTTGCATCCGAGAAATAGTGGACTCGAACCCCACTGTCGGCAGCTCTGAAGATAGTATTCGGTGGTTTCTCATTTTCACACCAGGAAATGCTGGGGTCTGTCCCTTAACTAAGGCCACGGCCACTTCCTTCCCACTCTCAGCACTTTCCTATCCCATTGACGCCATAAGACCTATTTGTGTCGGTGCGACATAAAGCAAATTGTCAGAATAAAAAATAATTAAAAGTTTCTTTCCAACTGACATCACTTAAATCTTGGAAATGCTCATTTTTCTCCCATATTAGACGGATTCCTTTACAGGCTCCGAGATATTAGATTACCGGGCGAGTTTTCCGTGCGGTCAGCGGCACGAGGTGTGAGCTTGCATCCGGGAGATAATAGGTTCGAATCCCACTGTCGGCAGCCCTGAAGATGGTTTTCCGTGGTTTCCCACCTGGCTTTCACATCTTAATTAAGGCCACGGCCGCTTCCTTCCAACTCCTAGGCCTTTCCTATCCCATCTACACCATAAGCCCTATCCGTGTCGGTGCGGCGTAAAACAACTAGCAAAAAAATATGTGTCATCCCACGCCATCTTTCCACTGACAGTTCGGAATATAGGTCTACCACTTAGTCGAACAGCTCGTCTCCTTTCTCCCAAGTCTCCCCAGCATTTCTGTAACGCCAGAACACATCGAGCTGCTTTTCTTTGGATTTTTTCCAGTTCTTGAATCAAGTAATCCTGGTGAGGGTCCCATACACTGGAAGCATACTCTAGTTGAGGTCTTACCAGAGGCTTATATTCCATCTCCTTTACATCCTTAGTACAACCAATAAATGCCCTCATAAACATGTAAAGATATCTGTACTCTTTATTTACAATCCCACATATGTGATTACCCCAATTAAGGTCTTGAAAATGGTGAGAACTACAGCCTAGTCGAAACTCTATGACTACAGTGACCCAAGAACTCATTCTTTCATGAATTCTCATTGCTACCATTGACTCCTTAATCTCTTGGTACTCTATCTTTAGATTTTACTACATATACTAAATCTATTAAAATATTTGCATTATTAGAGTTTAAATTTCAGCAACATAAAATCTCATTCCGGTTCTATAAATGCATTGGACTGGTGATATCCACATTATTAAAATCTGCGCTTTGCATATTTACAGAGCAAATATAATCTCTTCTCTCTCTTCCTGCACTCGTTTATATTAATAGCTTGATGACCTAAATCCTGACGTACTAAATCTTTCAATGTTATCAAAGTATCTCATGATCTCCGCAAATAGAAATTCTCCGCACGTTTCAGCATAAATGAGGCAATCCTTTATGATGATGGCACATTTGTTAATGTTTAAAACAGTGCTTAAAATTCCGCGGCATACACCTGTAAAGCGCTCACATTACACTCCTAGTGTTTGGTTTTAGGGACAAAGAATATTACTTCGGAGGATATTGTGCAGCTGACAAATAAACCAAGCGAAGTCAGCAACAAAGTTCATTTAACAAAGGTTACTTTAGAAATGGTGACCAGTAATATCCTGTTAAAATTATATTATCCTAAGAATAGTTCTTTAAAATATTATACTTTCCATGAGCTACATATTTAGCACTTTATGCAGTTGAACATTTATTATTATTATTACTTATTTTACGTCGCACCGATACAGATAGGTCTTATGGAGACGATGGGATAGAAGTGGGAAGGAAGCGGCCTTGGCCTTAATTAAGGTACAACTCCAGCATTGGCCTAGTGTGAAAATGGGAAACCACGGAAAAACATCTTCAGGGCTGCCAACAGTGGGGTGAAAACCCACTATCTTCCAGATGTGAGCTCACAGCTGCGCGCTTCTAACCGCAAGGCCAACTCGCCAGGCCGGAGTGAAAAACATAATTATTATTGATATCGCTGAGAAAGAAAGTAATATGCTCCCAATCCCTAAACAAAATACTTAACGTGGATCTGATCAATATAATAATCAATTAAACTTATTTAATTTATTTTTACAAGTTGCCTTACGTCGCACCGACACAGGGAGAGGCTAGGAGTGGGAAGGAAGCGGCCGTGGCCTTCTTCTTTAATTCAACAAAACAAAAATTATTATATATTTATATACTCACTAACCTGGCCCAAGATGGGCTTGCGATTTAAGCACAGCATACAAATATTTTAGATTTTTCAACCTGTTATACAATACGTTGTTGCTTCTAGTTGGTTCGAATGCCGTAAAAATCATTTCTCAATATAGCTAGAGACTCCTTTACAATAGTGATACAATATCATCTTGCAATATTACTTGACAATTTGTAGCTTCTTCGCCAAACGAGGAAAATTGTTCGGATGGTACCTCGTGAACCGAGGAGAACACCAATCACTCTTATGCCGCGTAAATTACATCTATTCAAAAAGTATGGTATTGACATAATAATAATAATAATAATAATAATAATAATAATAATAATAATAATAATAATAATAATAATATATTAATAATAATATTAATAATAATATAATATAATATAATATAATATATTATATATATTATTATTAATATTATTATTAATGTATTATTATTATTATTATTATTATTATTATTATTATTATTATTATTATTATTATTCCGCCACTTTTTTCAACAGTCTTATGGGGTCTTGGGTGAGAATTGAATACTATACGTAGGTTTGGCCCTATTTTATGGTCGGATGCCCTTGCTTACGCCAACCCTAGCAGCTACCAGTATTAAGAAATCAGCATCAAACACACAGTGGATATCAGGTGGTGTCACCGAATTGTACTTACTACGGCGCGATCCTATCAGCTCGGAGGTCTGTGTTCAAATCCCTCCCCTGGCGAAATTTATTCTTCGATTGGTGCTCTAAACACCAACACCACCTTGCAGAGCCTATTTGAATTCACCCGCGAAACGATTTGACTGGCTAACTTCAGCAGCTAATAAAATTACAACGGTACGAGATCGAATTTTTAAAATTATTTATCAGTATGACCAGCCCTCTAACGCTCATATACCCGGTTCAAGTTGTTTCAGACTACCCGATATATTTCTTTTTTACCGGGCGAGTTGGCCGTGCGGTTAGTAGCGCGCAGCTGTGAACTTGCATCTGGGAGATAGTGGGTTCGAATGGTGAGGAAAATATTGCTGGCTAATTAGGCCGAATTAATCATTTCCACAGTGACGAATTAGTTAATAGTTTGGGGCTGAATTAAGCATAGTGAGTGAACTCCACGGGTCGCAGTGCATGCTGATTGGCATAAATGAGTGTACAGCAACAACTCATGGCACGTAGATGTGGACGCTTCGATGGACTATGAGAATTTCACGGTTTGACCATGACTGGAACGACACAATCAGGCAGCGGATGGATGAAACACCAGTTCATGAAAAAAGCTACCATGTCAGCCGTGTTATGAATGATACTGTCGCCGGTACAACATTAAATTTTACTGAGCGAGTGGCTGCGTGGTCTGGGTCACGTAGCTGTTAACTTGCATTTGGCAAACAGTATATTCGAGCCCCACTATCAGCAGCCCTGAAGATGGTTCTCCGTGGTTCCCACTTCATTTTTTCACAAGTTGCTTTACGTCGCACCGACTCAGATAGGTCTTATGGCGACGATGGGACAGGAAAGGGCTAGGAGTGGGAAGGAAGTAGCCGTGGTCTGAATTAAGGTACAGCCCCAGCATTTTCCTGGTGTGAAAATGGGAAAACATGGAAAACCATCTTCAGGGCTGCCGACAGTGTGGTTCGAACCCACTATCTCCCGAATACTGGATGCACTTAAGCAACTGCAGCTATCGAGCTGTATCTTAATTAAGGGCATGGACGTTTCCTTCCCGCCCCTAGCGCTTTTCTACCCCATCGTCATCATAAGACCTATCTGTGTTGGTGCGACGTAAAACAAATTGTAAAAAAGTATTGAAGTCGATAGTCATACGCATGGGGAAGACCTAAACAACATCATCGAGGTCCAAGTGCAATGTCTTCTGAAAATGGCGTAATTGGTAACCTATCATTTAACGGATGAGTCAAGAATTCAGTCATGTTGTTGGGACTCATTAGAGGTAAATGTTTTGAGACGGCTCCAGTCAAATGGGAACCTGCGTGTTATTATGGTAAAAAAAATGAAATGGCGTATGGCTGTTAGTGCCGGGAGTGTCCGAGGACAAGTGCGGCTCGCCAGATGCAGGTCTTTTGATTTGACACCCGTAGGCGACCTGCGCGTCATGATGAGGATTAAATGATGATGAAGACGACACATACACCCAGCCCCCGTGTCAGCGAAATTAACCAATTAAGGTTAAAATTCCCGACCCTGCCGGGAATCGAACCCGGGACCCCTGAAGCCAAAGGCCAGCACGCTAACCATTTAGCCATGGAGCCGGACATTATGGTAAAGGATGCCGTTGCATATGACTTGCAGGAATGTTGGGGACAGCACGAGTGCCCAAGCCCTGAGCCAAGAAAATTAATCGTTTACAATTAAAATCCCCACCACACTCCTAAGGAGTATCGAAACCGGGGCCCCCAGATTTGAAGGCGAAAACACAGACCACTCAGCCAGAGAGCCTCAGCAAATCAGGCTCTGATTTATAAGCTATCAAGACGGAGAAAATGAAAGGCTCGGGTAGGGTTAGGAGAAGATAACTAGATGATGAACAGGAACAAGAAAATAATTCCCTTGCTCTGTAACTGATCGGTGTTTTTGATCTGTCTAGCCAGAGATAGAGACTTCACATCTCTCTGTGTCCTCTCCACCGCCCAGGCTTTTAAAGATGACAGTCTCACCTTTCACTCCCCCAGCTCCAACATTTCAATTCAGTTCTTTGAGGCTAATATAATGCAGTGTGTCTCAATTCAACATGATTGCACATGGTGTATTTCTTCAAGTCAGCTCAAATGGCATGTGGCTTCTTTACTTATTTTTAGTTCAAGTCCAGCACATTGTATAGTCTTTTAATGGAAGAGCAATTTCTTACTTCAGCACGATAAAAAGAGAGATGGCTCTAACATAGCAATGCCAAATCAATAATAATAATAATAATAATAATAATAATAATAATAATAATAATAATAATAATAATAATAATAATAATAATAATAATAATAATAATAATAATAATAATAATAATAATAATAATAATAATAATAATAATAATCCCAAGGCGCAACATCCCCGGAGAGCCATGACGAGGTGTCATGTGGTCAGCACGACTAATCTTTTCGGCCATTACCCTTGGCTTTCTAGATCGGGACCACTATCTCACCGTCAGATAGCTCCTCAGTTGTAATCAAGTAGGTTGAGTGGCCACCGAAGCAGCCCTTAGATCCAGGTAAAAATCCCTGACGTGGACGGGAATCCAACGCTGAGCCTCCTGGTAAGGGGTAGGCATGCTACCCCTATTCCGCCCGGCCGGGTAATAAAAATAAAAAAAATAAAAAAATAATTTGTTACAATATTAAGAAAAGGTGATAGTCTAGGAAAGAGAGGTAGGTAGCTTGTGTAATCGTAGTATTCAGTTGGCTTTATCAATGTAAATAACTAAATAATAATAATAATAATAATACTAATAATAATAATAATAATAATAATAATAATAATAAACCGAGCTCGATAATTGCAGTCGCTTAAGTGCGGCCAGTATCCAGTATTCGGGAGATAGTAGGTTCGAACCCCACTGTCGGAAGCCCTGAAAATGGTTTTCCGTGGTTTCCCATTTTCACACCAGGCAAATGCTGGGGCTGTACCTTAATTAAGGCCACGGCCGCTTCCTTACCACTCCTAGCCCTTTCCTGTCCCATCGTCGCCGTAAGACCTGTGTAAGATCTGTGTCGGTGCGACGTAAAACAACTAACAAATAATAATAATAATAATAATAATAATAATAATAATAATAATAATAATAATAATAATAATAACAACTGTAACGAGTGAACTGGCCGTGCTGTTAGAGGCGCGCAGCTGTCAGTTTTATTCCGGGAGATATTGAATTTCATCCGCACTGTCGTCAGCCCTGTAAATGGTTTCCCGTGGTTTCCCACTTTCACACCAGGCATATGCTGGGGTTGTAACTTAATTAAAATCACGGCCGCTTCCTTCCCAGTCCTAGGCCTTTCTTATCGCATCGTCGACTTAAGACCTAACTGTGTCGGTGCGACGTTAAGCAAATAATTGTAAAAACATAATTGTTTTAAATTGCAGACTGATTTATGGATAGTAAAAGGAGTTCTTACCACGTAATCACAAAAGCCACTAAATTTAAACATTATCAGTGCAGAAACAGGGATCAAGGATAGAAGAAAAGAGGGCTTTATAATATTAAAAGCATAACTGAAATTGAAACTATTTTTGAAAACGATAATTTTGGCAAGATTTACGACAATACACCCTTTTTCAGGTATATCAACATGGATATTGTTTGACATCCGGTCTACCTCTCATGGACTAAACATGCATCTAAGCTCGATAAGAGTTGCTGAGCCGGAAATTCCTTGCCATCTCTACCCCCAAATAACAGTTTCGCTTCTTCTTCCTTATATGGCTTGCTCGGTCTCTCGAAGTTTAGCGATCACCGAGGAGAGTACATCTCTCTCTTCTGCCATTTCGAAAAAATGGCGCTATTTGCGGTTGCCAACTCCTGCAAGTAGGCGTATATGAGTAAACCATGCTTATATTTGAAATTCTGACAAAAATCATGTTGCAGTTTTAAATTTCCCCTTGTGCGATGAATAGGTTGGGTGACGCATATTTTACGCCAACTTTTCTGGATCTTATCCTGTCGCAATCGAACAAGGAGAATTTTCCATAGAATTATTTCTTAATCATCGAACACGACCTGAGATCTATTAAGTTTCATTGTGACTACTTTCACTGCAGTTTGAAATTTATGTTTAACTAGTCTCTATCTGCGGCTTCATAGATTCCAACGTTCCACTCCGAAAAAAATGTATATGATATGTTTAGGAAATGTAATTCTAAATTCTGGACTTATTATCGTTTTCTGATGAGACTAACATTTTGTCCGTTATTTTGGTTTATACAGGGTATATCAACCTTCAATGGCAAACAAATTAGGAATAGAGAGAAGAAAACGAGGTTAAGACACCCGACCTTTGTTTGGCCATCTCACTCTTCTGACTGGAACCTTTTGAAGACTCGTTATGTCTGCCGTCAATTCCACTGTTGTTGGCGATGAAATAAGTCCCGCTGCGTGCAATTTCGCTATATGTCGGGCAGTAAGCACTACAACAAACATTTCGGATCGTATTCGCCACTCAGTGCGATGACTACGAGAGGCCTGTATTCAGGTAGAACGGGAACACTTTGACTATTTCATCTGATACGTAAAAAAAGTGTTCCTTCTGGCGTTAGAGACGTATTCATTGTAGTATGCGTAAGAGAGTGGGTTCGAACCCCACTGTCGACAGCCCTGAAGATGGTTTTCCGTGGTGTCCCATTTTAACACATGGAAAATGCGAGAGCTGTACCTTAATTAAAGCCACGGTCGCTTCGATTCCTTTCGTATCCCATCGTCACCATAACACATAACTGTGTCGTTGCGACTGAAAGCAAATTGCAAAAAAGAAGAAAAATATTCATTGTGGCAATGTCAGGAGTCTTGGGATTGCACTAACATTACTAAATGTCGTATAACTCTGTAAATGTGCTTTTCTGTACCCACGTTGTCATACCCTGTAAGTGCCCCATCGCAAACTCTCTGTGTGTGTGATATTTAATTCAGATGAATCAAATCATTCAAATGTGATAGTTCCACAAACATTCAATCACATTTTCACGTTTATTATAATAGTAGGGATTATGGAAATTCGTCTTCTGGGCGCCCAATATTTATTTTATATATATTTGCACTGTCACAAAGGAGAAACTGAGCCCAGGCCACCTGGGTAGCAAATTATATGCTAATTCCTATTCTACAGCGTAAAATTCAAAAACTATCTTTGCAAACTTCAGGGGATGGTTCCAGGTACGAAAAGACACAAAAAAAACTCCTTTAGAATACGCTTCAGTTATTTGGCACACGTATTACAAATCACTGGAAGGGAGCCTCAAAAAAAGTTCAAAAATATTTTCTAAGACACTTATGTTGTAAAGACAATAATATATCTTCATTTAAAGCAAATAAATCATATAGTCAACTACTGGATGAATTCAACTACAGTACGTCAGCTTGGCAGCGAGGCGCGAAACTTTACAGCAGGTGTTTTTGTGTAAAACAGTTAATGGAACGCTGGACAACAGTGGCTTCTTCCACCAGACTAATTTTAATGCCAGAGCAGGAAACTTACGAAATCGAGATCTGTTAGTCTGCAAATTACCATAAACAGTATATTATAAAAATTCCCCACTAATAAGAATATGTCTTATGTACAATAAACTCGCCAAAATCAAATAATATAGACTTCAGCTCTGTATTAAAGGTTTTAAGAGCTACCATTCTTAAATTGTAAATAAAGTTTCACCTCTGATTATAGGTATGTTATCAATTATACAATGAAATCTGGAATCTTCTCTGTATGTTTTAATGTGTGTAGTACTCGTGTTGTATCTGAGCTATAGTGTAGCTTAAGTACAGTATGTTCAATTAAGGCATTCATTGTATGTGGAACAATATATTTAACATCGCTGATTGTTTTCATAGTCTAGTGTATTTGACTCAAATATTTTCTAGAACTTCTTTCCATTTTTTACATTATAGTATGTATTTTTGGTTTATTTTTTGTGTTAAATCTGTAATAATTTAACACAATACAATATACGCCTTATGTAATTGGAGCTGTATCCCTGTTGAATGTATAAATAAATAAATAAATAAATAAATAAATAAATAAATAAATAAATAAATAAATAAATAAATAAATAAATAAATACATAAATAAATAAATAAATAAATATGCCCGAATATGCATATTTCTCGTGGTAGATGACACTACTGCTATGAATATCATTCCCTCATAACAACACTCAAAGCGCTTTGTTGTGTTGCAGATTGAGCTTGGAGTGCTTGTAGTGCTGTGTAGGTACAAGGTTTTGGTATTCAAATCAGGAGCAAGCCGAGATGGTATTCGTCTACGGACAAGCAAATGGAAATGGTCGACAGGCCGCATGTGCTTACCGAGAAAGGTACTCCCTGCAGACAGCACCACCCGTATCACCAGGCATGTTTTTGGCATTTGTGCGACACAGAACCATTTGATGGACGTGGCAAACACGGAGGACGACCCCGACCTGGATGAACAGGTTCCACATGATACTGAGCACAACTCCACTGCAAGCTACAGGCCAGTGGCCCGCTGGCATGATATGGGTCATACGACAGTACTGAGTATCCTACACGAAAACCACTATTATCCCTACCACCTGCAACGTGTGCAGGGATTATCGCCAGAGGTTCCTCCACGGGAAAGGTTTTGTCGGTGGATTTTGCATCAGGTCACCACAATTCTGGCATTTCTATCGTCTATGCTCTTCACCGATGAAGCAGCCTTTGCGAGAGATGGCATTATCAACCTACACTATCTTCAACTGCGACTCACAACAAATACTCGTGCAATGGTTGAATCGTCTCTTCAGCAATGGTTGGGCATCAAATTCGTTAATTTTTCTTCCACAACGCCTTAATGGAGGGACATATCTGGTCTTCCCGCAGAACAAACTGTCTCATTTGCTTAAGTTGGCTGTAGGATAGGTCATATGGTTCATGCACAATGGATCGGCAGCCAACTACAGCATTACTGTTCGCCGATGCCTCAATACCATCCTCCCAGGACGATGGATAGGAGGTGGGAGTCCTGGTCTGCTTAACCACCGGACTTCAACCTCCTTACACTCAAAAAGCGTGTCAAGGCAGCCTTCGACAGTATTTGGGGTCAGGTTGGAGTATTCGAATGTGTGAGGCAATCCAATACGCGACGTGTGGGCGCTTGGACTGCATCCCACGGAGGACACTTCGAACATATTTTGCAGCGGTGACAAACAATGCCATAGTACTGTAATGTTGTGTACTAAGTGCTCTGTGAGCGTTGTTATGAGAGGAATGATGAGCATGGCATTACCCGACAATTGATGATAGGAGCTTTTTGTTCTCTTTCCTGTCAGGAATCACTGCCTGAAGGTTGTACAAATAGTTCAAATTCATCTTGTACATGGCCATTAGCTTTAAATTAAGTGTGATATTTCTTAACCATAATTTTTTGATCGCCTATTCATCTACAGAGCAAGACTATATCTGCACCTACCGGGTGAGTTGGTCGTGTGGTTAGGAGCGCACAGCTGTGAGCTTGGGAGATAGTACTTCATTAAGACCACGGCTTCCTAGCCCTTTCCTATCCCATCGTCGCAATAAGACCTATCCATGTCGGTGCTACGTAAAACAAATTGTAATATATATATGCATTCGATCACCATCATTAAGAGTATACCTGACGTATGCATGATATAATACTGAAGCTTTGTTTGCGATTCGTTTTAATCAACATATTCTTTGTTATTTTATCTGAACCTCCCTTAACCGATAGCATTCGCACCATTCTCTATTCTAATTTGCATTTTTAATGCATTTCCCTCTTCATTTTCTAGTATTTTTCTTTTACTCTCTTTATGAATGTGTTTGTGTTTTCTGTTCAATACTTTATCTCGTGTTGGAATTTTTTCCCCATATTTTTTCTCTGTTAATTAACCAGTGCTATTTAAAACGAAACAATACACATAACAAACGAACTCATTTCAGCTACTACGGCATTGTGATACGAGCGTATTTCATCCAATATGATAGATGCCATCGTTGAGTGTCATTTTGGGATAACTGATGCTGTTGAAATATTTATGTCTGATTCAGTGAAAATTCCTCTGATTATACATGCGATGTGATATGAACGCCCAGTATACGATAAATCATATCTACTGAGTTGTATAGTTAGATAGTCTTCAGTGTTCAAGATTGTGCTGTCGAATTCCGCTGCAGTCAGTTGGCACTGACTCCCAGATATATGATGATCTTAAATATATTTCTTTCTTTCTTTCTTTCTTTCTTTCTTTCTTTCTTTCTTTCTTTCTTTCTTTCTCTCACCGAGCTCGATAGCTGCAGTCGCTTAAGTGCGGCCAGTATCCAGTAATTGGGAGATAGTGGGTTCGAGCCCCACGGTCGGCAGCCCTGAAGATGGTTTTCCGTGGTTTCCCATTTTCACACCAGGCAAATGCCGGAGCTGTACCTTAATTAAGGCCACGGCCGCTTCCTTCCACTTCCTAGGCCTTTCCTACCTCATCGTCGCCATAAGACCTCTCTGTGTCGGTGCGACGTAAAGCAAATAGCAAACAAAAAAAATCTTTGGTTTTTCCCTCGGACTCAGCGACGGATTCCATCTCTACCGTATCAAGGGCAGTGTCGTGGAACGTGAGACTTGGGGTCGGGGATACAACTGGGTTGGAGGACCAGTATCTCGCCCAGGTGGGCTCACCTGCTGTACTGAACAGAGTCCTTGTGAGGGGATGGGAAGATTGGAAGGGATAGACAAGGAAGATGGAAAGAAACGGCCGTGGCCTTAAGTTAGGTACCATTCCGGCATTTGCCTGGAGGAGAAGTGGGAAACCATGGAAAACGCTTCGAGAATGGCTGAGGTGAGAATCGAACGTACCCCTACTCAGCTGACCTCCCGAGGCTGAGCGCACCCCGTTCCAGCATTCGTAGGCCTACCACTTTTTCAAATTTCGTGGCAGAGCCTGGCAACGAACCCAAGCCTCCGGGGTTGGTAGTTAATCACACTAACCAATACACCACAGAGGCGGACGATTTAAAATATACCGTACATTAACTCCTTAAACCTGTTTGACATCACTTAATATTGCAGGTACGTCCGGTGTTGTACAAGGTAATGAAATGGCGTACGGCTTTTAGTGGCGGGGTATCCGAGGACGAGTTCGGCTCGCTAGATGCGGGTCATTTGATTTGACTCCCGTAAGTGACCTGCGCGTTGGAATGAGGATGAAGACGATACACATACACCCAGCCCCCGTGCCAGCGAAATTAACCAATTATGGTTAAAATTCGCGACCCTGCCGGGAAACGAACCCGGTATCCCTATGACCAAAAGCCAGCACGCTAACCATTTAGCCGTGGAGCTGGACGTTGTACAAGGTAACATCCATTTTTTCTAAACTTTATCTGACCGCTAGAATGGTCGTGTGGCTTGGGTCACGTAACTATCAGCTTGCATTAGGGAGGTAATGGGTTCAAACCCTACTGTCGGCAGCCCTGAAAATTCTTTTCCCTTGTTTCCTATTTTCACACCAGGCTGTACCTTAATTAAGACCACGGTCGCTTCCTTCTCACTCCTTTCTCATCATCGCCATAAGATCTAGCTCTGTCGGTGTGACATATAGCAAATTGTAGAAAAAAAAAAAGGAAGGACCTTTTTAATCTCTAGAAAAGCAGTCCTTTTCTGCCACCTCTGAATCATTACTAAACATTTTACTTAAAATTAGATTTCTTTTTGATTCGTTATGTCAAACTGAGAAGCGCGTGCGAACTTATTAGCACTTTTTTGTTTTCCTTCTTCTCTTCCCAATATTTTTCCATCTTCTCAATATATTCCTTTTCATGCTGTTCAGTCGGATGGGCTATGCAGAAAGTTTGTGTTTGTGCAATAAGGTTCTGAATTTTATTCTATGGTGAATGGTTTCTTCGTTAATGCCCATTTCATTTAGTTTTTCACTGATTTCCTTTAGCCAATTATAGCGATTTTTTATTGATAAGGCTAAGACATCTTCTTTGTGAGATTAGATTAGATTAGGATTTATTTTTATGGAAATATCGGTGTCATTTGTCCCTCTCTACCATCTAACCCGTTTATGAGATACAATGTGTATATAAATAATCAGAAATAAAAATCACAAAGGAGTATAAGATCTACAAACAATATTCATGTATGGCAACTGAATCCTTACTACTTAGCAGCCACAAATAATCAAATAACTACTTAGAATCGCTCCTGCTAACATTTTACAATTGTTATTTAGGAAATTCAGTTTTATCGAGGAGATATTTTTATCTGCGCACTTTTTATCGATAGATTTGTGTACGGGTTTGAGAGTAAGGAGGGAGCAATTCCGGTTCCAGTAATACTGCCAACTGAATGGAAATGAAATCAGAATTGAATCGATAATATGATCGATCGATATGAATTTTGCTAACCCTTTGTTATCTTAAGCCAACAACTGTGTCACACACACATTATATAACATTTCTCGATGCGAATCTTATTCCTAGAGTGAAATCTATAGTTTGACTTTGCTGCGTAAATAACAACAGTACTAGTACGTAAAGGGTACGCCAAATGTCGCACAGCGATGCATAAGCGATTCATAGTTTGTGTTTCAAAGGTTGCCAGTAAGAATCTCGAAGATTGCTGAGGTCGACCAATTCAGCACTAGGGTGTAAATCTATCCAGAAAAGGTGTGCAGATAATACTCGTAATGTTTCCTGAATCTAGCAGACGCGGCTTCTTTGAGAAAGCTATAGCTTATTACACAGCCGTAGTGTACTAATGAAAGAGTGTGTGTAACATCATGTACGATTGGGTGATATACATAAGAGTGTGTCTACTTTGGAACGTGTTCCGAAACTGTCGTCTGATGTCAAGCGGTTAAACGGAGAATGGATGTAAGATGGAGAGGATACAGAGATAATTAAATGAAGAAGGTATAATAAATGAAAGTTTCGGAGTTGTTTTAGTCTTAACCAGTCAAGTTCATCTTAGGCTGGGGTGACATGGTCTTAGTACCGAAGGTCGCTTATGTAACACACGCAAGCGGTTTGAACACGTTATAATTTATCAAACAAGAGTGGCAGTCAGGTCTTTGTAAACTACACCACAATAGTCAAAATGAGGAAACGCTAACGTAGAGACAAGGCTCTCTTTCAATAAGAAAAATCTTTCGCAATCTATGCATCGAGTTTAAGAGATGAAAATACTTTTCTGGAAACGTCGCGCTCTCTTTTGTCCAAGGAGGATGTTTCCTAGGATTATCGCTAGTTCTTTGACAAATTCAAGGTATTCAGTCAGTGACTCACGCAGGTATGATTTAGGATGCAAGACATAATTGATTTTGGAACAAATTTTCGGGTGCGAAATTATCCATTTCAGAGATCTATCCAAGTCAGTTGCGTATTTCATGTTTCGTAAAAGTGAATTTCAAATGAATTGTGTTTGTTATCTTGAGTTCCTTGCCGTTTACGTTTCTCCTAGCAGAATTAATTACCCGCTCCTCGCTCGCGATTTAGTTAATAAATACATTGTCTTACTTTTGGCATATGAGGGAGTAAAATAATAAACTTGCTAGGATTTCCAGAGGAACTTTGAGGTAGAAAGAGGGTGAAATCCGGAGCCGGCACATGGTCTACTCCTCTCGAATAACATCAAGTGGAAAATTGCGGAGAAGAAGTGATTAAAGGCTCGAATTGTTGTCATCCAGATTAATTACAGAGCCTTCATCGGCGATGCAGAAATTATGGCACATAGTTCAAGACGGTTTTTTGGGCAGTCTACCATCAATGAATCTACACAGCGACTGACATACTGGGCATACAATCACACGTCCTTGACCATTTCCACCAGTCTCTGTACCGCCGATGTGGGCAATTCGAGTCCTTTCTCTAATGCAATACACGTAGTAATGCTCTTCTCACGTTGGTGGAAGTTTATCAACAAAATGTGGAACACACCCCCATCCCCATATCCGAAGCGTTGTCAAAATTCCATTCCCGACTGCGCCGAAACCATGCATTTCTCGACATGGGTCCCCTCTTGAAAAATAATCAGTTTGCCGTCCCATCCAACACACTAAGTGTTGTCGGTGGTGTTGTTTTGAATCACTCTGTATACATTCAGTATGTTGCCCTCGTTATCAAAACTTGAACATGAAGTAGGATAAAAGGGCGATAATTTGAATGCATTGAATTTAGCCCGCAGGAGTTCTTTTACGAGCCAGTAAGGCTACCGACACGATTCTGACGTATTTGAGCACCTTCGAAAACCACCGGACTGAGCCAGGATCGAACCTGCCAAGTTTGGGCCAGAAGGCCAGCGCTCCAAACGTCCGAGACACTCATCGCAGCTGTATTAATTAATGTATTGTTTTATTCATAAGTTAGAAGTAATAGACTTGAAAGTAGCGAGAATGATTCCTGGTACAAACAGGTGGGAACAACGGAAGGAGGGTGTACGGATTGAAGACAGAAAGGATATGTTACGAATGAACTCGATGGATGGGCTCATGTGGGGCGAATAGAGAAGGATATGTTACCTAGGAGAATAATGGACTCTGTTATGGCGGGTAAGAGAAGTATAGGGGGACTAACACGACGTTGGTTTAACGATGTAAACATAAGAGGTACAGAACCAAACGAGGCCATAAAAATAATTAGTAGTTTACCGAGATCGATAGCTGCAGTCGCTTAAGTGCGGCCAGTATCCAGTAATCGGGAGATAATGGGTTCGAGCCCCACTGTCGGCAGCTCTGAAGATGGTTTTCTGTGGTTTCCCATTTTCACACCAGGCAAATGCCGGGGCTGTACTTTCATTAACGCCACGGCCGCTTCCTTCCACTTCCTAGGCATTTCCTATCCCATCGTCGCCATAAGACATACCTGTGTCGGTGTGACGTAAAGCCAATAGCAAAAAAAAAAAAAAAAGTGCACTATGTCTTCTGGTATGGGCTAGAGCAATATTGTTACTTTCATTGATCTGTCTCAGCTTTATCCTTGGCTTTGACAAGATGAAAGTGACTGAGGTATGAGCGATGCTAGTAATGCCATTCCTTATGCAGCCAGTCCCTCAGTTGGTGCATGCATTTCAGTGGGCTTGGCAGACTGATATGTAATAGCAACTTCTGGCTCAGTGAGGAAAGCAACAGGAAACTACCTCACCCCTCATTTCCCTAGTACACCTCTTCAGTGATGCCTAGGGCATTTATGGCAGCTGATGGCAGAGCTGTTGAGGATCCAACCAGCCTTCGGGCTGAGGACTAAACATACATACACAATGAAGATGTATTTATTTATTTATTTATTTATTTATTTATTTATTTATTTATTTATTTATTTATTTATTTATTTATTTATTGTTCCTAATTTCAATAAATGTGACTCCTTGGCTGAATGATCACCCTTCTGGTCTTCGGTTCAGAGGACGCACAGATCGATTCCCGGAAGGACTGAGGATTTTAACTTCGAATGGTTATTTCCCTTGGTATGGAAACTACGGTTTGTGTTCGTTTCAATATACAGTCTTGCTTGAACAGCCGGCCAAGCAGGTCGTTTGACTGGTTCGCTGCTAACTTACGAGGGTAGTAGTGTGAGAGTGTTTGTTTCCCTATGGTTTAAGTTCTTGAGAGAGTACAGCCAGGGAAAATTGCATCAAAAACTGCACGACAAAAGACAATGGAAGTGATACTCGGCAAGGGGCAACAGAGACCAACAGCTTATGAAATTCACCAGTGGACAGAAGACGTTCTGAAGGTATGTGATGATGAACTACGAACCATTCAACTAGTAGGAAAATACAATGCAACCTACCTAAAATATAATAATGTCTGAAACGTACTGAAATTCATTTAGAGGTGCAAGTTTCCTTACAATAATGAATATCGATTCAGTAACAATCAGGCCGGAGAAATAGGACTTTCCACTGTACGATTAACGAAAATTCCTACGAAGTACCGATCGAGCGTATGTAGTACGTACTCTAGAACTATGGAAAAGTGCAACAGATTAAATTAAGTTCGTGTCCTCGGCCGAGGTGCTGCAGCTCATTTCAGGCACACCCCCAATGGAGGTGTGATGCATGTACCATTTTAACCACATACCAGCTCTCCTGTCATTTTTAAATTTCTGACAATAACGGGAGATGAACCCGGGTCCCCGAGGACGGCAGCTAATAGTGGCTGCGCTACGGAGGCGGATAGTACAACAGATATCAAACGAGAAGTAGATATCGCTATCAATTAGGTACAGGAATAAGGGTAGTTCAGATGTCAAAAACATATTCCTTCAAACCTCAATCTAGCGATTTAATGTAACCTATCCTGGACAGGAACAACACTGTTTTCCATGTGGAAGTTCTTCCCAGGGGCATCGGGAGATAATGGGTTCGAGCCCCAAGCATCATCATCTTCAGGTTCTTCCCAAAGTCGGACTAATTGTCCCACTAGATTCACTAATACCAAAACTTTCTTTATTAATCGGTTTACCCTCCAGGGTTGGTTTATCCCTCGGACTCAGCGAGGGATACCACCTCTACCGCCTCAACGGCAGTATCCGGGAGCGTGAGACTCTGGGTCGGGAGTTACCAACTGGGAAGGTGGAGCAGTACTTCGCCCAGTACCAGTACCCAGTACTTCGCCCAGTACCCCTGCTATGCTGAACAGGAGCTTTGTAATGGGATGGGAATAGGGGAGGAAGCGGCCGTGGCCATTTCTTAGGTACCATCCCGGCATTTGGCTGGAGGAGACATGGGAAATCACGGAAAACCACTTCGAGAATGGCTGAGGAGGGAATCGAACCCCGGTCTCCGGGGATGGCAGCTAATCACACTAACCACTACACCACAGAGGCGGAACTAATAACAAAACAACAGTGGTATCCAGATCACGCCTTGCTGTGACCGATCTTTTTAAACCTTCCTCCTTTGGCAGCCCACGGTCAAATACAGAACCAGCTCTCATGGATGTGAACATACTATCGTCCGTACGGAACATTGCATCGAACGGTGCAGTAGACGTGACCATATAGGGCAACATTAACCCTACAACATCAGGCACACTTACGTAGTAGAAACACCATTGCATACAGTTAACTCACCTGCAGAGGGCCAACTCTCATTAGGGACGAATGACAGCTCACACTCAGATACTATCTCATCAGAAGGCACACTAGATACCACGGGCATACTCGTGTCAGATCAAGGAAATGTAAAAGAAAATAAAGCGATCACAAACACACTGAGACAGCAAGACCAACAAAATGATTTACTGGCCGGTTCTCTCCAAATGTTGACAAGGTCAGATGTAGAAAATATTTTATCTTCATCTGATCTGGATAGGTCTGTGATTTATGAACGAAATCCTCCCAATCTGGAATCATGGAACAGCCAAATGGAGCTAAAGGAGGAAGAGTTAAGGAAGGAAGACCCTGTAGTGCAGGTATCGCTTGAAATAACAAAGAATCGCCCAGGTCAGCAAAAAATCGGCAAGACAGCTAGAAAAGAACGAATCCATCCGTACAAGACAGGGACGAGTGAGCAAGGATTACCTCCGCCCTCTATAACTATGAGGAAATAGTCTGACTGAATATCGATATGTGGACTGCATTCTATAATAATTCTTCACCAAATAAAATTACATTTCTGCAGTGTCATGACACAGACATTGTATTGCTATAGGTCTCCGTTAGTGATTTTTCTTCAGTGTGCAATTACAATGATTTTGTAAACACAATAAGTAGTAACGTAGGAAATAATATTCTTACTGAATCAGGCATTGACTGTAATCAATAGAGGAGCTTACCTCTGGTTATGGAATGTGTGGCAGATTTCAAAATTACGTGCTTTTCAATGTTTGTGCAACAAACGCCAGGAAAGGAATTAATTGTTTTCAATCAGAATTAACATATTGATTACGTACGCATTATGTAATGGGGTGGGAGATGATTTTAATTGTGTACTGTGCGTAGCATATTCCATAGGTCTCTTTAAGCTAAGTAGCAGAGTAAAATTCTCTTCTTCTGCTTCTTTATCTGTTTACCCTCCAGGGTCGGTCTTTCCCTCGGACTCAACGAGGGATCCCACCTCTACCGCCTCAAGGGCAGTGTCCTGGAGCTTCAGACTCTGGGTCGTGGGATACAACTGGAGAGGAGGACCAGTACCTCGTCTAGGTGGCCGCACCTGCTATGCTGAATAGGGGCTTTGAGGGGGATGGGATGATTGGAAGGGATATACAAGGAAGAGGGAAGGAAGCGGCCGTGGCCTTAAGTTAGGTACTATCCCGGCATTTGCCTGGAGGAGAAGTGGGAAACCACAGAAAACTACTTCCAGGATGGCTGAGGTGGGAATCGAACCCACCTCTAATCAGTTGACCTCCCGAGGCTGAGTGGACCCCGTTCCAGCCCTATTACTACTTCGAACCCGGGCCTCCGGGGGTGGCAGCTAATCACACTAACCACTACACCACAGAGGCGGACGAGCGTAAAATCTCTAGTTACAAGTCTCCAAATGTGTGATTTTTCAGTATATAACATATTACACCAGGAGTTCTCTTCCTCGAAAACTTGATGGCAAGACTGAATCGCTTTTAATGGTCCACAGAACTTAGCTAATGAAATAAGTTGTGTAGAAATACTACCAGTCTTTCTCGTGTAGCTACCATCCTACGTATTAGAATAATAATATAAATGTCATACCTAGAGGGCGATATTATGGAAGATGAACGTAAGTTATTTTCAGAATGCTAGTATTCTCGAAGAATTGAAATTATTTTCGGCAGTATAGAGTAAAAGCAGGACTAGATATCGAGATTGTGCTTACTGATGAGATCAGTACATAAAGCCGCAAATTAAATATTTCATTAAGTGATAATGTTACGATCTTCATAAAGACGAAGAACATCTACTCAACAGCAGGCATCTTTCACCTCCTTACCCAATTTAATTCATAATCATTCATTTCTTCTTCATTAGTTCTTCAACTAATTGTTTTCCGTCCCAGTAACTACTATTACGGTATTTGAAGACGCCGAGCTGCCGGAATTTAGTCCCGCAGGAGTTCTTTTACGTGCCAGTATATCTACCGACAAGAGATTGGCGTATTTCAGCACCTTCAAATACCACCGGACTGCGCCAGGATCAAGCCTGCCAAGTTGCGGTCAGAAGGCCAGCGTCTCAGGTGTCAGAGCCACCAGTTATCCAGGGGAGGGACTTGAACAATGAACTCCCTGCTGATAGGCTCGGCCCATAGCAAGCACGCTACGGTGGCACTGGTAGAAACCCGTAGTGTGTTAGTGTTTGATGATCATTTCTCGCCATGGCTTTCAAGCCCTATTGAGCCACGTGCAGATTTACGACACCGCCTCGTAAAGCCCATTTTAATTCTCACGCGAAGCGATCTGATTCGCTAACTTCAGCGGCTGATAAAATGACAACGGTCTGAGATATCGAATTATTTCTTTCATAATATTTATCAGCATCACCAACCCTCTGATGCTCATATATCCTGTTCACATTATTTCCGACCACCCTGTATATTAATGGAAATTGGAATATAATTCAAGGTTTGCATGTGTGTAAATGTACAAGGTCACCATACACTCAGTCGAATAGAGTGCACTGTGAATTAAAAATGAGCTTTGTTAATGTCCATATTAATATAATGATAGTCTAGACGAGTTCGTTCGTTGCGTTTTTAATAAAGTTGTTTCCTAATGGAATGAGAATTTAATTTTAGACTTGCAGGTCGGCACGAAGTATGGGAAGGGCGTGTACTCTGCTCTGTCCGGAAGTAGTGCATGTTGTATATCGTAGCACCTAGCCTAATTGCAGGGCCCCCTATCCAAGCTGAAATCTGTCACGCGCGTAGTCACGACAGGCTTTGGCCGTCCTATCAGTATTGTTTACCCAACCCACCAGGGCTGTCAAAGTTAACGTGGCTGACAGGTATTGGACGTAACACTCATAAAGCTAACCTTGCCACAATATTTCATCGTCTCATATTCTTCTCAAACTACAGGTCCACAAGCATAGAGCGGAAAAAATCGACGTTAATCAACATCAAGCGTCTCTGAAAATGACTTGATGATATGGCATTTTCATAATCACCAGGCTGAGGGGTTTTCGTAAGAATACAATCACGTTAGGAACAAACCGAGGGATGGTGGAAACGCCTGTGCCTTTGTGGTGTTCTCTGTAAATAAATATGATGTATAGCTGAAGGCAGTAGGCCTACACACTGCTTCGAAAGCAGGTAGACCAGGATTAAGGATTA